>NC_092486.1:5901412-6075814 GCF_047495875.1 Pithys albifrons albifrons
AGAGTAGCCCCTGGGGGTTATTACCTCAGTTTCCCCGAGAATACAACACTGGAATAATCTTCCATAATAGTGGTATTGATAGATTTAAGAGTGTTTCAAAACCACATCCAGATTTTAAGAAAACTACAATATAAATGCAAAATATTTCTATAATAAACACTCAGCTGTACAAACTATAATAATCTTCATTTTTTCCTTCACAACCAGCAAAGGCAAATATAATACACATACTTATCAAGGTGAAATTATCCCATCTTGGAGAGGCTGTGAGTGGAAAAGTCTAACGTGGTATTTTCTTGGATGAAAGCTCCCATGCAAGTGTAAATTATTATCATTAAAATAATGAATTCTTTGCCCGGTTTAAGCTTTGCAGCTCACTCTGGAATTGAAAAATGGTCTCTGCTCAGTGAAACTCGGGGGTGTAATGTAAATTTTCCACAGCATTTAGTTTTCAACTAAATTTATCAGACACACAATCAGGAGACATAACTGGGTTTTGTGAGGAAGTACTGAGGGCATCGCTTTCCGTTAGAATCCCTGGATAATGTGGAGGTTGGTCATTACTGTCAAGTGTTTTATCACCCCCTCAGTTCAAATCTTGGCCAGAGCAGAGCTCTTGGATGTCCTGGAGCAGACAGGGTCACCTGGGACAATTTCAGAGAATCAGGGAATCACCAGGATTTCATGGAATCCTGAACTGCTTTGGGTTGGAAAGGACCTCAAAGCCCATCCCGTCCCACCCCCTGCCATGGGCAGGGACACCTCCCACCAGCCCAGGCTGCTCCAGGCCCATCCAGCCTGGGCTTGGGCACTGCCAGGGATGGGGCAGCCACAGCTGCTCTGGGCATCCTGTGAGTTCCCAACCTCTGCCCTGGCCCAGCATAACTCTGACAAAAACCTGACTGTGGGCAGAGGGAATTCTTGGAGCCTCCCTGCTTCCCACAGGCTGCTCTCCCTGCCACTCCCTTCTGCTGCACCTCTCCTGCCATTGAAATAAAATAAAATAATCCTGACTCAATGTTCCTGTATTCTGGAAACTTAGTAGGAGAATATCCCCTGGTGTTATGGGTTCACCTAGGTAGGCCTAGATTTGGGCCCTGAAGTGTGGACTAGGCCGAAGCTGTCAGCTGACTTGAGCTGGGCTGAGCCAACAGCTGACCTCTCCTAGCCAGTAATTTTGTATTCCATCCCACATTATGGCATCATCTCCAGGGAAGCAGGAACCAGTTTGGGAGTGGTTAAGGCAGTCGCTTCTCAGCCTCCTCTTGGGAGGACACACGATGCTGTCCCAGGGGGGATGGAGAGGACCAGGCCCACCACTGGCTCACAGGGTACCTCAGGAAAGTAAAATATGTTGTTCTGGGTCTCTACTGGTTCCTCCTTCCCTGGAGATGATGTCATAATGTGGTATGGAATACAAAATTACTGGCTAGCAGAGGTCAGCTGTTGGCTCAGCCCAGCTCAAGTCAGCTGACAGCTTCGGCCTAGTCCAGACTTCAGGGCCCAAATCTAGGCCCACCTGGGTGAACCCATAACACCTGGCATCCAAAAATACGCCAGGCAGAACTAATAGGAAAGTCAAGTAAATAAATAGGGCAGGTGAAAGTCATTCTGGGAAGTCTAAAATGTGTTTGCCAGTGATTAGGAGAAAATAAATAAAGGGTTGTTCACCTGCAGATGTTCCTGGGCAATTGAGAACCAGGAAGAGCGAGGCTTTTGTGGGCCCATTGAGCCTGTGCTGTCTGGCAGTGGGCAGGGGAGGGCCCCCACCCACAGTCCCCTCTTTGCTCAGCTCTGTGTGGCAGCAGAGGAGGGTGGGGAGGGACTGTCACCACCACAACAATGGGAAATGCCGCTCCCACTGCACTGCACGGACTGGAGGAGCAGCGAATTTGGATTCCCTGCACATGCATTCCAGATGCATAAACAGCAGAACTGCCTGCAAGGAAAAGGCACTCATTTCCTTCTTCTTAATGCTTTTGCCTTATCGGCTATAAAACGTTACAATAATAAAAATAATAATCTTGGGGGTGAACTGAAATCCCAGAACATGCTTCAAGGAGAAAAATAATTGTTAGGCAGAGCTGATTAAACAGCAATATTTTCCCTGACTGAAATGATGGCTGAGAAATCATCCACGAGGCGTCGGGCTCAGCATCCTGAGCTTGTCGGGAATGGCTAATTTGCTCCGAAATCCATTTGAAGAAGTTGATGCCACGTCTCCCCTCAGCCACACTAATTGTTTATTAGCATACAAAGGAACTGATGACCTTTAAACGCAGCTCATTGTCCCTGGCGGGCAGAGGAAATGAGTCTCGGCTCAGCAAACAGGGCTCGGCTCCCTTTTCTGCTTGGGAAAGTAACCTTTTAAGCAAGGAACTCTTCATCAATAGTGTTTTCACACTCTCTATTTAATAATCAGGGGATTAACCAGAAACGTGTTATTTGCTACTTCATTTAAGATTCAAAATTGAACAGAAAGAATTAGGGCTATTTTAAGTATTAAGTAATAACTGTACAAATGGAAGTGGGTTTGGGATTTAAAAGCATACTAAGAAAGTTTTGAGGTGTTTATATCACACACAAACCTCACACATTGATGTGCAAACTTTTTGAAGGGTTCGAGGGTCCCAGCTGAGATGTTTTGTACCCTTAAAAAATGATATTGATATATTTTATACATAGATATAGATATATGATAAAATAAATATTGGGCTCCAGCCTGCATATTTCCTGACCAAACATCTCTGGAAGTTGCCCAGCAGTCAGGACCTCTGAGAGGCCCTGAGTTCCCTGCTCTGGCCGTAACCATGACAGGACCAAGCTTTCCACAGCCACTGTTTAATGCCCCTCTTTGCTCAGTGAAGGCCCTGAAAGTGATGATGGGCCTTTATTTCATTTATTCCATAACAAGAGTGTTTGGAGGCTTGGTTAAAGGTATCCATGAGAGAGACCATTTCCAAGCCCTTGCAGAGACCAGGAAATGTGTTAGATGTGACAGTCTTAGTCCATTTAGTTGCTAAGCCAATTCAGGACAATGTTATTTAGTGTAAATTTCCATTTGGATGAATAGTAAAGAGCTTGATCTATAACATTTGTAATTGAATTAGCAACCCCTTTGTTTCCCTATTTTTTTATGGCCAGGCCATGTATGCATTTTGTGAGCATTCAACATTACAGCAGTCGAGCCATTAGCTGGGGAAAGTGCCACATAATACCCTTTTGGAAGTGGATTTTTATTTCATTTAACTTATTTCCTTCCCAGAGAAGTGATGTTTTGCCATTCACTGCTGTTCTCCACCAGCTTCTATTTAAATCTGCTTTGTTTCACCCAAATTTGATTAGATTCCATAGATCTTCTTTGCATGGCTGAGATAGTTTGACCCCTACATGCCCGAAGCCAGAGTTTCAGGACTCATTTGTTTTCCCATTATTTTTCTAGACAGGAATAGTAATGGGAGATTAGGAAAGAAAAATATAAGAGACTAATTTAACAAGGGATTTAAACACCTGCTTAATTACATCTCTGCTGAGGGCAGCACTGATTCAAGTGCTTAATTGGGTGTTGTTATTGGAAAATATGGAAGAATTGCATGGCAAGAGGTTTGTAAAAGTAGTGGAATGTGTAACAACATCCACCATTTATTATAATGCTCAGCATTAAACCAGAAGGCTGCATTTGGAACTTAACCAGTGGATCCTCATGCTGGGCTAAAACTCACTGAAGAAGATGGATTATTACAGAGGATCAAGGACTTTTAACTACATATAGATTTTTGTCTAGAGTCTCATTCCAATTTTTAAACACAACTTGAGCAGTAAAAAAGCTGCAATCTCCTGAGATTCCAAGAAACTGCATCCATTGCATGTCCCTCCACCAGCATCAACATTCCCTGTGCAGGGGAGGGATCCAATTACTGGCATCCAGAAGTAGGAAACTATTTCTGTCATAGTACACATGAGGAAATGTGGTGAGACTCAGTCAAAAGTTGGACTTGATGATCTTGGAGGTCCTTTCCAACCTTAATGATTCCAAGATTCTGCAAAACTGAACTGCAGAGTTTTAGTTCAGAGCAGAATTCTAAGAAGAGTTTTAGTTCAAGGAAGAGAACACAAATGTACCACCCCTAAACTGAGGCCAAAGGGGTCAGTCATTGTACACTGTCCCTAAAACAGGGAGTTGTCCCTTTGGATTGACTTCCATATGGACCATCCTCTGCCTCCTGAGCTTCAGCATCACATCCATGAGACCTGGACCCCTAAATCAGTCAGGACTTGTGACCAATCTGTCCGTGCTCCAGCTAAGTTTGAATGAGGTACAACACCAAACCCCCAAACCACCCCACCAAAGCCCACGTGCCTACAAGGACACAGAACTACACATGTGGTAGCAGAGCAAAACAGCCCATCTGAGGTCTGAAGGCCAGAAAGTGACACGTGCCCAGCACTGCAGAGGATGAGCAACAAGAATGTGGGTTTGGGAGGGAATTCCCCCTCCAAAGAGTCAAACCTTTGGAATTCTCTGCCATGTGGATATCTGCATTAAACAGGGCTCAGGATGGTATTACCCCCAGCTCAGAGATCCCTCCCTCCCTCTGAGGTGTCACTGCTCAGGCTCCTGCCCAAATGTCTTGCTGGGAGGCAGCTGCAGAGCAGCCAACACACAGAGCCCAGCCAGGGGACAATGCACAGCCAACTCCTGCAGGGCCCAATTATGGGCCACGAAAGCCAAGGACAGGGACACGTTCCTGACTTCAGACACTTCCCAGCCCACTTCATGTTTTCCATTTCATTTCACATAGTTGGCAATGAAGGCAAAAAATCCACAACAGTTCTAGGGAAGATTTTTTCGGGAATTTGAGGCCATTTAATATTAACCAGAAAACACTGGATGCTCATGTATTCATCCTCATTATCCTCAATATGATGTTGCTAAAAGCTAATCTGTGTTGGGTAGAATTGTTTAAAATAACATCTTTCTAAGCCACACTTTTTTTTTTTTAACTAGTAAACATTTGGGTCCCTGCCTACTTGGGGATGGGGCTGGGGGATCCAAGATCTCAGGATTTAATGTTCCCAAGGGGAATTAAAAGCAAGACAAACAAGAACCTTATCAAGTAACTGGGCTACTTGCAGCCAAAACTTAATATAACAAAAAAAGGGAACAAATCAAATGCAAACAAACAGCATAATATTGCTGCATATGTAAAGATGGATGAAATCAGGCCGTGGAAATAGATAACTTACAACACTCTGCTATTTCAAGGCTGGACTTCAAAAAAATCCTGGAAATTATGTTGAATGAAGAAATCCACTCACTTGTCAGTGGTCTCTTGTGAGAAAAGCTGCTCAGTGCCATCATTCCAGGTTTAATATCCCACCACACCACCTTAGAGACTTGATTTCCAATCAGTCTGTGATGAAATGCAGCAGCACAGGGCTTGCCCTGTCTCATTAAATAAATGACCTAACATGTCAACAAGCAAATTATTTCAAAACGGAAAACAATGTAAGAAAGGATTTATGCCTTGTGGTGTGAAGTTCTGTCCTTGAGAGCCACACAAAAGAGCTGAAACAAGGCATGTTCAAAGCACAGGAATGGATGTGGAGTTGTAGGACCCTTGACCCCAACTTCCAGAGGGTCAGTGGGAGCCAGGAAAGGAGGACAATAACTGCATTATTCACACAGAATCCTGGAACAGTTTGGATGGGAAGGGACCTCCAAGCCCACACTGCCCCACTCCCTGCCATGGGCAGGGACACCTTCCACTGGCCCAGGTTGCTCCAACCTGGCCTTGGACACTCCCAGGGATGGGGCAGCCACAGCTTCTCTGGGAATTCCATCCCAGCCTCTCCCCACCTTCCCAGGGAGGAATTTGTCCCCAGTGTTCCAGCTAACCCTGCCCTGCTCAATGGGAAGCCAGTGCTTGTTTGGAAATGCTCTTTCTTGGGTTTGGTCTGGCAGGAGGAGCTCACTGAGCTTTTTCAGCAGAGGATCAAGGCCAGGGCACACACTCAGATGGAGCTCAATGTTATTTATGGGTGTGCTCAGGTTTGATTTTGCATCATCACATTGGAAAAACACATGAAAAATGGGCCAAAGGGCTAAACAATCAGCCCTTACAAAGCTAATCAGGGATGTTCATAACTACATATTCAGGGCTGACTTAAACACTGCTGGGAAGAGAAGAGACAGGAAGGTTAAAAGAAATTGTTCGTTCATTGTTAGAGCTTCTCTCCATATCCATGTTATCTTAATTAAACAATAAACTCAGGGTCAGCTCCTGCAAAATGCCAGGCATGCTAAAGCAAAGATTTGCACATAGTGAAGAAAAAGGTGCCAGGATAAAATAAAAATTACAACAGTTCTCAAATGAGGCTGCCAGATCCCAGCTGCGAACAGAAATTCAGGGCCCAGGTCTTAGAAACTCAGGGAGAATAGTGGTATTTACTTGGGAAAGCAGAGTACATGCAGCCCCTCCTCCCCATTCCCTTTTCCCTTCACTAAGCCATTGAAACCCAACGTAAGAACATTTTGGTGGTCACATTCAGTTAAACATTTCAACCTTGTGCCAACAACAAATAAACTTTTCTGCTGAAATCTCAAGAATTTTCCAAGGAATAAGTCTCTCCATCATGAACAACAGCAATTACAGAAGTACCAGTTGCTTTTTGATACAGGAACTATGCAAAATACACATTTTGGCAGCAGATTCTCTTCCAAATCCCTTCCATAGATCATTAACACGATTTCCTTAATTGCCCAACTCTTTGTTCAATAGTCCAAGAAAATACCACATTGCCCCAAGTCTTCCTCATTTATATTTCCTTGTAACAGATTTTTATTATCATCTAGTGAGGTTATGGCAGCTTTTGAGGTTGTAGTTTATAAACAAAAATTTTTGTTGCCTCATTGCATTGTGCTCATAGAGGGAAGGGAAGACTGAAAGAAAAATCAGTTTGTGCCAGTGTGAAGCAGCTGTTTTCCACTAGTATGACATTTTCTATGTGAGAGTGGAATCCATGGAGCTCATTTCAGTTGTGTTTCAGCTCTTCTGCACTTCTGGACAAGGAAAGGAGGTCACAGCAGCTGAAATGCTGTGGGTTAGTGCCTGGAACATTTGCCACAGACCAGGGAACCCAAATAGAACCATGGAATGGTTTGGGTTGGAAGGGACCCTCAAGCCCACCCAGTGCCACCCCTGCCATGGGCAGGGACACCCCCCATCATCCCAGGGTGCTCCAAGCCCTGTCCAACCTGGCCTTGGACACTTCCAGGGATGGGGCAGCCACAGCTTCTCTGCCCAACCTGTCCAAGGGCCTGCCCACCCTCACAGACAGGAATTCCTTCCCAATATCCAAACACACCCTCCTGCAGCTTAAAGGCCATTCCCACAGATTCTTCTGTAAATGACCTCTCCAGCCTTCTTTTAAGCCCCCTTGAGGACCTGGAAGACTCTCCTACCTTTCCTCAGATACACTGGGAGGCACTGGCAGGTTATCCAGTCTCTGTGCCTTCATTTCTCTTGTTATCTTTCTTGCAAACACTTTTGTAGAAGGAGAAACCCCCACCATGAATAAAGGCAGGAGGTGACTGGTGAAAGCACTGAGGAAGGAATCAGTCTCTCTTGAGTTCCACAGGCCAAATTCACCACAAGACACTGAAAAACATCCCAAAATGTTACTTATTGGCTCATGCAATTCTGAATGTGACTGTAGGAGATGATAAAACAAAGAAAAGGCACAAGCGGAAGAAGGAAATTACTGCTGCAGAAGCGCTGCTGTGGTGAGGACAGGGAGACAGTGTCATTTCCAGTGCCAGTGGGGAGGGCCAGCAGGTTCAGCTGGCACAGCTCAGAGCCCACTGGTCATGGGAGAGGAGAGGAGCAGCAGGTCCAGCTGTCACCCACCAGCTCAGCCCCTGCCCACGGGAACAGCCACTCTCTGCTTTGATTTGGTGGCGCTGATTGCGACCTTCATGTTAATTCATCTGCTCCACCAGAATGTTTCAGGGGCTCATCTGTTATTATTAATATTAATAATCTCAAGCACTTTCATCCAAAGAACTCAAGGCACTTTTACAAACATTAATTAAGCTTCACAACACCCCCAGGGGTAAGTAGACTTTGGAGATCTCTTGGAAAGGTCAGAGAGGGTTTGGTTTAAAGCAGCAGCTCTGGGTAAATTCAAAGGACTAAGGAACAGGAGACAGGAGCTCCAGAGCCATTTTCATCACAGATGCTCTGCTCAGAGAAGTGACACAGTATTGCTGTGCCTCAGTGTTCCATGTGGAAAAGATGGATTACAGGATAGGTTTGGTTTACAGGACTTGTTGGAAGGATGAGCTCACAAATTCTCAGAAGAAATACTGGACACAGGGGGCTCCTGAGCAGAGACTGATCGGTGTCCTCACAGCAGTGCCTGTCACTGCTCTCTTGAACCATGGGATGGAAGTGCTCCATAATTCTAGAAGAGCCTAAAATTCCTCAGGTTTAAGAGAACATGGAATGATTGCAAATTGACAGACAGTAGGTTTGGATTGGACGGGGCTTGGAGCAACCTGGGATAGTGGAAGGTGACCCTGCCCATGGCAGAGGGTGGGGCTGGATGGGCTCTAAGGTCCCTTCCAACCCAAAGCATTCTGTGATTCCATGGTCCAAAGGCAATGAAAACAGGGGTCTTTACAGCCTCAATTAAAGTGTTCCCACAGGCATTCCAAGTGGAACTCTCAATTCCAGGGAACTGCCATTTGCTGCAGCTGTTGGAAGCCCCTTCAGGAGCTCAGGCTTTTCATAAGGAGAGGGAAGAACTTCTGTGGGACCTGCATGGCTCCAACAACAACTCTCAAAAAGGTCACTACGACCAATTTTCCAGAAATCCAACTGGCCATATGACATCACCAACTGAAAAACCAGGCTCTGCCCATTAGGGATGACACTGGAGAATGATTCCAGGAATGCCCCTTATCGCTTCCACATCTAAACACAAACCCATCTCCCACCAGGGTTTCTGAGCTCTGATTCTCTGAAGTGCAACTGCTGCTCTTCATTAAGCTTTGCCCTTTTGGATTTCTCTTCATTGCTTTTCTGAAGCAAACAGCCCATCCATTCTCATCATCAGCATTTCAGGGAAAGAGATTTTACTTGAGATGGAAAGAACCCAGATACCAGTGAGATAAAACTGAGGTAAGTGCACACTGAGTGCAACAGGATCCATTAGTGGGGGAAACACTGAATGACTGCAAAGAACTTTTTAATATTTCCTTATTCCAGGAAAAAATTTCTGATGTCTACAGTGTGAGAGATCACACAGGCCAGTAAATTAAGAGACAAGTCTGTGAAAGATACAGCTGAGAACTACAGATTTCTGAACCCAACATTAGCTGAAAAAGTAAAAACCCTAAATGAGACTATTTTTCAATGATTCAGCAGGAACCTACATTGAAAAATAAGCTTTTACTACTTCAGTGAAATTCTTGTTTAATCTATTTGAGACTCCTGTTCCTGACCCCCTGTAATATTTATATTCATAGGATGTTTTCTGAACAGTCTGAGGGCTGGGCAGGTGCTGCGAAACTTGTGAGGACTCTCAAAATTTTATGAGCTTGCAAAACATTTTTCCTAATGTTTAAGAAGAAAAATTTCTCATAATCAGAATTATTTGGGTGGGAAGGGACTCTAAAAATGAAACAGGAATCCTCTTCAGCAGTCCTGAACTAATTAATTAATGAATATTTATCAACTATCCACCAGAAATAAATTTTACACATTATTATCTGGTGCTCCTACAAAATGATGGGCCTGAAATCTCTACATCCTTCCAAACACAGAATAATGGAAGTGATGGTCAAAAACATCCACGAGGTTTAGGAACACACAGGGATTTGTCAGACAAGGAGCAAAACCAGATATAAAACAAAGGTTAACTGAGTTCCCAACCCTTCCTGCAGCACAGGTTGATTTTGAGGAGCTGAAAGTGTCCTTTGCTCACCCCACCAGTTTTTCTTCCCTTCCTTTGAGCTTGGCTGTCAATTTTCGAGTCCTTCCATTTGGAGGGGTGAGAAAGAGCAGAGCTCTGATCAGTGTTCCCACGACTGAGGTGTGTATTTCTCCCTTCAAAAGACATTTTGGGAAATGAAGGAAAAATTTAAGTCATTTTCTTAACCTCCTGACTTCCAGAAGGCAAGAGTGAAAGTCCATATTTTTGCCATCAAGATGATTGCAGTAATCTCCAGTAATCTCCAGTAATCTCCAGACCTGTGTGAGGCCACAAATATTTACCTGGTGGATTCCCTGAAAGCCACAGTAAAAAAGATAAGCCCAGAGCAAAATCCATTTCTGCACAGAGCAATCTAAGAGAAAACCTAAACAGGAGTGGACTATTTAAACCCATCTCAGAAAGTGGCAAATTCTGGCTCTTTGTTTGGTTTTCTCATGGAAGCCACAGCTGAGGGGAAGCACAGCAAGGTGATGGAAACTTTCCTTCACTGGCTCTTCTCCAAAGGTGGAATTTAACCTGCACAGACAGCTTTACTTGCCAGAGTGGGACATTGTCCCTGCTCTTCACTGCCAGGGAAGCCCCAGCACAGCTCTGGGACTCATTTTACATCTCTGGTAAATGGGAGATGATACAACTTTCCCCAAGTGGTTTCTGGATGAGCAGAGCCCATAAGGGGCATCATTCACTGACAGGGAAGGAGTAGAAAAGCACCTGAAACAAGGCTGGGAAAGATCTTTACATTCACACCTGAGTCCATGGCAGGAGCAGCCTGGCTTAGAAGGGACCTTAATGATCATCTGGTTCCTTCCAAGATTTCACAGTCTGGGCATTGGAATTGGTTTTCTCATCCAATTTGCATTCTGCCTCTTCCTATTTCTGTGAGAGAACAGCACATTTTAAAAGCCCTACTAAAACCCTCTTTGCCTTCTACAAATATGTTCAGAAAATGTATAAAACAGTGAAATCCACTACAAACAGAGACCTTAATAAAGAGTTAACACTGAAACAAAGCAAAAAAGCATCAGCCCATCTGAAGACTAAATACCAATGACACAGCATTGCCTCTCATGTCTGAAACTTTTGTTATTTCTGAATCTTGTAAAGCAAAATTCCATTTTCATTTACTTTTCCCAATAGCTTTCTATTTCCTCTCTTTGAACTCTACATTATTTACTGATTGCAGCAAGTCCTGCTGGTTTCATCAGTTCTTGTCCACGACTATGAAGCAAAAAGTTTCTCAATACAGAACAAGAAAGTGGGGAAAGAAATAGGGGGGAAAGACCCTGAAAAAAAGGAGCTCCAAATCTGCCTACCAGGACAGAGAGTTCATTTGGGAAAAACAGCAGCAGCCTGCAGATGGTGCCTGTCTGCTGTATCAGAGGATGGTTTCACAAACACAGAATCCTGAACTTCAGCAAGAAACAGGTGCTGGGTTCAAGAGCAGGAAGGCAGAGATGGGATAGAGCTGAGTGGGCTGCAGTGAACACATGCACGATACAGAAAAGATATAAAATTATACAGAAGAGACAAGATACCCTGAGCAATTTCCTACCTCTAACAAGTGATTTCAAGAACTCTTAAAACTAGAAAGCAGCACCACACTAAGATTTGAGCCACCTGCATAATGAATAAAACATCTGGCACATTCTGAACGGACCAAGGAGCCTCCAGTCACAGAAAGGTGGGGAAGAAGCAAAAGTTCAGCTCCCAGTTTTTGCTGCCTTGGAAAAGCCACAGTCTCCATCATTTCTATAACCATTCACAGAGGGTCTCTCCCTGAAATCCTTCATGGGCAGTGCTTCATACTCACGATCCCCAAACCTTTCCCACACTGTGACCTGTTTTCCTCTCTTTCAGTTCCAGGTTACAAAAGGAGGTAGAAGAAAGAAGGAAACCAATAAAATCAGTGCAGTCAAAATAATCTGTTTGCACATGAAAGTGCTCAGGGATAAAAACAACCAACTTTACATTATACTCACATTTGGGTTGGTTTGGGGATGAAAGGGAGTGAGAAGGACAAAGCCAAAGGGAAGCACAGCTGGGTTTATGCTTATTAATGGAATTAGTGCATGTTTGGCATTCTGTCCTTCTCCTGATGAAGTCCTGGTGCCTGCAACAGGGTTACTCCCTGTGATAATCCTGAACTGCTTTTCCTCCTTCTTCTCTTCTTTGAAAAAAGTAATAAATGAGTCAGATGATCAATTTTGTAATTTGCAGTTGCCAAGCAGCTTTGAAGCAATTTAGTGATTTGGATACTTATTTCCTCCCTGTACTGATGGCAGGAGATGATATAAGGATATTGAGTCTTAGTAATCTATTCATTCCCCTGATCAAACTGAGGGAACCAGGATCAGAAGAATCTTTTCTTTATGTTAATTTTGGGTTTACAAGGACCTGTTTTTCTGTTGTGCATTGTCTGCATTCATTTAAGCTCTGAAGGAAAAAAGCCCAATTTGAAAAGTACCCAGACACCCCCAAACACACAGGTCTTACACCCACCTACAGAGAGACATTCGGGAGGTTTGAGATGCATTAATTAAAATGGTGAAGTTAATGAACACAAGAGAAATGTAAGCATTGTCATTCAGAAGTGAAGTGTCTACTGTTCACTGCAGTTTAATCCTCCTTCAAGGATTAATCCCAACAATAGAATTTAAACTCTCTAAACACCTTATCAGATTGGCATTTCCACCCAACTATTAAACATTTATCACAACACCAAAGCCTGTTATCTCATTCTTTTCATCCACACATCTCCAAATGGTTTGTAAAAGAACTCTAACACACCATTCTGCTCTCCACAGGATGCGCCCAGGAGCACAGGAGAGAAGTGCCTTGCTGGCAGTGCCCAGGGGAATGCGAGGGCCCTCAGGAGTGGGTTCCCCTCTCCCAAAGTCCCTCCAGGTGGTTATTTGCAGGGTCTCAGCATCCTCCAGGATCCAGTGCCATCACCTGCCCAAGCAGAGTGACCCTGGCACTGGTGACAGGTTCTGTGGCTCTCTGGGGCAGGTTGGACGGGGCTTGGAGCAGCCTGGCCCAGGGGAAGGTGTCCCTGCCCAGGGCAGGGGTGGAACCAGGTGATTTTAAGGTCCTTTCCAACCCAAACCATTCCATGATTCTCTTGAGATGCTGTGTGCTGGAAACCAGAGGTGCCAGGTCAGCCAGCTCCATTTTCAATGGTAATTCAGCATCATTTCTACAGAACCAACAGCAGAATTACACTGGCAACAAATGCTGTGAACTTTGTGTTTGGTGCCATCTCTTTTCTCACTGCTCCTTCTTGTTGCTGTGTCAGTAAAGTCCAAAGCAATCCCTGTCAATGGCACTTTGCTTCCTGAGGGGCAGCCCAGCCTTGTTTGGAGCTGCATTTATGATTCCACCAAAAAGGCTCCTGTCTCTTCACTCCATTTCTCTGCTTAATGGATCTTTTAGGCCTCTTTGGTTCTGGTGACAGGCTGAATTTTCAACTGAAGGTTTTTGTTTCTATTTGTTTCCTTTTTTAAAGCTGATTTCTAAGTCTTAGCAAGCAGAATTTCTGAGGGAAGCATCAACAGGACCTTAACCAGCTGGCTACAATACTGACAGAAAAGGTAAAACAACAAAAGAAACTTTAGGCATCTAAAGAAAATTTCCATGAGTTTTCTAAGGAAATCCCATTTTGCATGAAACACGTTGGAATTTTTGAAGCAGACCCAAAGCCTCAAACTCCAGAAAGAGGCACTGGAACAGCCACTCACCACCAGAGTCACTCAAATGCAAAGACTCAGATTAAAACAGCATTTTTCTAAAGAATAGAACACAATAATGAAATACAGAAATTTCTTCCTGGAATTCTGAGTTGTCCTAAAAAACCAAACACTTCTGAAGGAAACAACTTCTGATGTTTCCCTGGAAGCCACGAGTGCTTCACCTCCTTTCTTAAATCTGCGTTTCAGTTTTGTGTTTTCACAACAAAGTGTCTATTTCCCCTTAATTATAATTTTCCAGCCCATTTAGTTCCTACTCTGGGTTCCTGTCACTCTCATCGGGGAGGAAGAAAATGGAAACAATGTTTTTCTTCTTTTTTATTCCTCTCCCCCCCTCCCCTTCTCTATGAACAGTTTCCTCATTAAAACAAATCTTCCATAAATTCATGGACTGTGTGGTGAGCAGAAGGTCACTACCTGTCACTGCAATCTGATTAGACAAGGCTGTTTTCAAAACTCTCTCTGCTGTGTCCCCACCACTCACTCAGACTGTCACAACATTCCTTCTCATGCAACAGCCTGTGTTTGTTTGCCTGGAGAAGTGCTCTGGGTAATGAATTAAAAAAAACACAACAAACACCTCCAGACATTTAATAAAAATACTAATTTTTAGTTGTATCCATTGCACCAATTGCCTCAGTGTTCTATGAACATCTACAGCTACATCAGCTTCATTTTCAGAGGTGACCTGGGGCACTCTGAGTTCTCCTGACACAGGTACCCCTCTCATCTTCTAAGGTGGCACTGGGACACTTTAAACAGAATATAGAACCTTTCCTGTGCACAATCCCCCTTTTCCCAGGAGCCCCTCTGCTCTGGGACAGGCTGGGGAGCTGGGGGGGTTCACCTGGAGAAGTGAAGGCTCTGGGGAGAACTTAACACCCCCACCAGTGCCTAAAGGGGCTCCAGGAGAGCTGGAGAGGGACTTGGGACAAGGGATGGAGTGACAGGATGAGGGGGAATGGTTTCCAACTGCCAGAGGGCAGGGATAGATGGGATATTGGGAAGGAATTCCTGTCTGTGAGGGAGGGGAGGGGCTGGCACAGGTTGCCCCATCCCTGGGAGTGTCCCAGGCCAGGTTGGAGAGGGCTTGGAGCAACCTGGGCTGGTGGAAGGTGTCCTTGCCCATGGCAGGGGTGGAACCAGGTGATTTTAAGGTCCTTTCTGGAGCAAACCATTCCATGATTCCATGATACAACAACAGCAGATGAAGTACCTGCAGTGTGCTTAGAGCTAAAGCTCAGTTACTTGGCAGGGCAGACAATGGAACGGGGATGATCCCACACTTTAAGAGACGCCTGACAGTTTCCTCATGATTTAAAAATAGAACTCTCCACTTCGCTTTTCTGGCAAAACCCTCTCAAAGAGCAGACACATTTTTTTCCCAAAGTTTCTTTGTGTTCTCCTCTTTGTGCTCCCACACTTTGTTGGCGCTCGGATTCTGTGCGCTCTGAGCACGGAACAATCTGACCGTGGAATGTGGCAAAGACACTAAGGACATCTTTCATAAGCCAAAAGCAACTCTGGTACTCTTCAAAAAGAAGAGGGGATGTTGAGCTTTGCACAGTTCCAAAGAGGTGATGCTCTCCAGAGGCACTGCAGCCAAAATAATCCCATTTGTTGAAACTCCCTTTTTCTACCCCAGGATTTGCAAGCAGCTTTTTACACCAGCACCCACAATCCAGAGTAGCCCCTTTGTAGCTCTGTTTCCATGTTCCCCTCCACGGGAGCACCAGCTGTGAAACACCTTCACAGCTACACAAGTGAGTACATGGTGTACCTTGGGCAAAGCTCTCAGCAGATGGATTTCAAACAGCCTCACAAACTCTCAGTGTCCTTGTTCTCAACAGTCTCCAACTTTTTGTGCCTTCCCAGAAAAGACTTGACATTCCCAGTGGGAGTTCCTGAGCCTGGTGCACTGATGAAAGTGCTGCCACAACTCAGTGGGCCCTTGGTCTCCCATGGGCTGACCCGAATCTCACTAAAGGTCAGGAAGAAGTGGCATCATTTTTAATGAACCTGGAATCAGCTCCTGCTGTGGCTGTGAGGGAAGTGACAGAGTTGCTTCCATGGTTCTGGAAACTGGGACAAGCACGAAACCCAACATTTATTTAATGGACTGAACAGGCTGAAGATGGAATTCCTGCCTGGGATGGAGTCCTCTTTCTCGGGCTCTTTGCAAGGTCTTTCAGCCCGTTAGCACCATGTGCAGCTCTCACACCACCCACAGCTGCCTCTCTGCAGCCCTTGAAGTCCTGCTGTTGTGGGAAGCCACCAGGAGAGGCAAAGTTGTCAGAGCTAATGGCTGGTGGAACAGATGGCAGAGAGAAGTTAATTGATCTACTGGGGCAGCCGAGTTGGCCTTGCAGAGGAAAATATGCAAAGATGAGAATATGCAAAGATCCATAATGAACTTTCATTAGCACAGAGGAAAGTTCTGTCATGGAGTCTGTTATGTGCATTCCATGATGCAAATCCAAATTCCAGCTTAATGACTTCTTGTATCCAGTGCAGGGAACTTTTAACTCCTTAAAATGACAATGGAAGAAGTATTTTAAAGCTTTTCCTTTAGTTTTTTCGGAAGTAAATTTTTTTCTCAATACTACAGTTGTATTTTTTACACTCAATAACAGGTTTCCCTTTACCCTTTTCTTCAAGTCTATGTTAAAAGGAAAAGCATTTCTGCACTTTGATACAAAATGTCTCTGACAGGAGAGAAAGCTCAAAGAATCAGAAAATCATCACCAGTGTTACTCTGAAAAACACCACTGGCACATCCACACTGAAAATCACAGCATATTATTAAGTCATAGAATCACAGAATGGTTTGGGTTGGAAGGGATCTTAAAGCTCATCTCATTCCAACCCTGTGCCATGGGCAGGGACACCTTCCACTAGACCAGTTCTCAGAATAATTTAAAAAAAATATAAATTCAATTGTTGGAGATAATGTAAAAAAAAAAAGTAATATTTAGTTCTGGGAGGATTATTTTTTCCCAAAGTAACAAATGAAAAACACATAAAAGACTAAAAAATATTCTAGAAATATTCCTACTGGTGTTGTTCTTCTTCCAGCCTTTGAGGAATTTAACTTAAAACTTGTCTTTTTTCCCTTTAGGTAGAGCAGCAAACCTGCAGCAGACAATGCACAATGTTTGCAAAGGAGTCCCTGTACCAGACCCTGCAGAAGCCCCGGCTCACTCCAGCAGTGCAACACAACCCTTGAGCACTGGGAGCAGGTCAAAGGGCCCTCAAGAAAGGAAACTATGGTCATTACCCTTTTTATTTTTTTTTAATTTTGAAACCAGCTGATGATTTGTGTAATTACACTGGCAGTCAGCAGAGGGGATGTATTGGCTCAGGTACTAAAAATCTCAGGATTTACTTATTGCAGAACTGTCAGTGCAGTGTTTTGTGGCAGACACTGCTGTAAACCCTGCCTTAAATGCATACATTTAGACATGTCACAAATCATGCACACTTACATTCAGTGATACAGAAATCTCTCTGAGGTCAGGGGATTAGAAATTGCCTCCCACAATTAATATGTCACTCTAAATGAAAATCACCAAAAACACCCCAAAAGTTCTATTGGACCGACAGGAACTTTTTGCAAAGATAACAATCAGTACAGTTGTGTGTAAAATTCATTATATTGAAACGAGTCTTTAAGTAGCTACACATGGATTAGGAAAATAAAAGCCTCACACAGCATTGCAGAGATAACACAGGGACTGATTTTCATGGAGGGTGGATATCAGATCATTCCAGCACAGGGACTGATAAGGAAGTCCCAGTGAAAGTCCCTGTGTTCCCACTGGTTTGGGGATCCGAGCAGCAGGGCTGCAGGAGGCTCTGCTTGGCTGGAGACCCCCAAATTTCCTTCTAACTCCTGTTTGTGTGCTCCCAACATGCCTCTTCAGAATGTTAAAGGGGACAGGCCAAGGCAGGTAAGACCCCCTGCTCCTCCCTCTCCTCTGCTTTTCTCCTCCCCACCCCACACTGTGCTATAAACAGCCTTTTCGAGAGGCACAGTTTCAAGCAATGAAATTGCAGAAAGGCAAAGCCAGGAGACCTCCCAGGAATTATGAGGTGAAAGTCGTTCAGATAAAGATGATATAAATGAAGTGCAATATCCCTGTCTGCTCCCAGCTGCTCCCATCTCTTTTCCATTTAACTTGTAGGCCACTCCACCCAGCTGGGCTGCTCCCATAAGAGGATGCAGTTCCCATAAGAGGATGCAGTGTTGCTGCCAGTAGTCCAGGAAGAAGGTAAGGGGGGAAAATGAAACAATCACTGCAAGAATTAGGTTTGTAGATGAGGAATTTGTACATTAGGAACATTGCTGACGGGAAAAAATAAGATATTAAAATATATGCCACTGTGTTTAATATTTTAGTTTTTTCATGCCTTGAAAGTGCTTCATTTTCCCACCTAGAGGGACAACAGGAACTCTTAGAAGATGCTCATCACCCACAGCTTTTGCAGAGCCCACTTCGAGGGGTGTTGTTAGTGCACAGGCTGAGCACCTGCTCACCTCAGGACTCAGAACCTCTCAAAAATGACAGCTGTGAAGGCCAGCAGGGTGCACAAAACCTCAGAAGCAGCCCAAGAACAGGAACACACATCAGGGCAAAGCAGTGACCCAGGATTCTCTGTCCCTCTGGCACTGGCTGGAGATGACTCTCATTAGGGCTGTTCTCTTTGCCATGTACCCAAACATCTGCAGCACAGGAACAATGACATCAAATTCTGTAAATCCACTGATGTAAAGGACTGCAGGAGGCATTTTGAGCTTAGTGAGGAAAAGGAAACTACTCTAGTCAGGCCTCAGCACTGTGAGGTTGGACAGGGCTTGGAGCAGCCTGAACTCGTGGAATGGGGGTGGACCTGGATGAGCTTTGAAGTCCCTTCCAACCCAAACCATTCTGGGGTTCTGTAACTCACACCTCTACCTATCAGTGGCATTTGTGCCCATTTGCAACCAGCAGTACCATTAGAACATCTCCTGGCCTCCTCCATAATGCAGGCAACACCATTTCATCTGTAACTTCTGCAGTGAACTCAACTCACTTTTTAATAACACCATATATATTTTATCCAAACTGTCATTCAGGCCCACAGAGCTGGGAAAACAAAGCTAAACATTACAGGAAACTTTATGATTCTCTTACTCGGAGGATTTCCACTCTGCACTCATTATTTTTGGCAGACTCACTGTTGGGAGTTTTCCTTCTTCTCCTTGGTTATAAATATTCCATGCAGACTTTTAATTAGAGCAGCATGTTTGTTGGCTGAGACAAAAGAAATTGGATCCCCCCTCACCATTTGGGCTCCGTTCATCTGGACGGACTTACACTGATATATACACATCAAATCTCTGCATAAACAAAACAGAGATTTGCTTTATCAACCTGAAAGTCCAATTACTCTTACCAACAGGTGTTTCACAGTTAGAAAGCAAAACAAATATTTGATCTGGTCCTTCCTCTACTTAGCAACAGATGAATTAGCAACTGAAAGAAAATATGCACTTTTTAGCCTATTGTCTGGGTTTAAACTGATCTTATGGAATGCTTCATTCCACATGGGTTTGCTTACAAAGCACTGAACCATAAGCAAAGCAAAAGGAACTCCAGAGGGAAAGACAAAGCAAAAAGAATAAGCAGCACAGTTCTGATTTCCTGCTTTTGAGTCTTTCAGACCTTCTTCAGACAACTTTAACGTGCTCTTCCATGAGAGACTTTGGATTGTGGAGACCTGATTAAGGATTTTATTTGTATTTTACAAATACTGTATCTCAGTCAGAATCCCAGAGGCCCAGAATGGTTTGGGTTGGGAGGGACCTTAAAATTCATCCAGTCTCATCATGGACACCTTCCACTGGACCAGGTTGCTCCAAGCCCTGTCCAACCAGGCCTTGAATTGGCTTGTAATTCCCCCAAACCACAAGATGGAATGCAGGCACTCTGCAGGTATTGTGCTCCCCCACACAGAGCTGAGCTTTCAGAACCTGCCCCTGGTTCCCACATATTGGCAAATCTCTCTCTCTGTCTAGAGGAAAGACTAGTGAAACCCCCACCCTGCCCTTGCTGCTAATTCAGGTTTCTATCTCCTGATTTAGTTAATTGATTTATGAGTTACAGTGAAGAAAAGAAAACAGTGATTCTATCAAGCCATTTAACACTGTGCCCTACACAGAAGTCTTGGGGCACTGGATGACACCCAGTCAGAAGACTGACAATAAATGCCTCTAAATGTCACATCTAAACTAAACTATAAATTAAAACAGAAAAATGGAGGATTTGTACATTCCCAAAGAGTGGAGTGCCTTAGCTGTGACTTTCCTGTCCTGAATTTCAGCACAGGACACAGGTCTGGATTCCACAAGTGGAGGTACCAGAATGATGCAGGCACGGAGGTAAGTCCTCCTTCAAGGCCATTATTATTAATATCCTCCTCCTCCTCTTCATTTATTTTTTCTGTTGAGGATTTTTGGGGTTTTATTTTAGGATTGTTTTGAGGGGTTGTTTTTTTTCTTTTTTTTCCGCATTTCTCAGACTCCTATATTTAATGTATCTATTTTCTACCATTCCAAAGAGACAGTTTTGCTGTTGTTATTTTTCCTTCTTTCATCAAAAAGCTTTATATCCTGAAGAAACAATAATCAGAGGCATTTGGAAAAGACACATTTGAAAGGCTTTCTGTCTCTAACAGACAGACAATGATGATACCCACATTTATCTCTCATCCTTCTTTATTCTGCACAATATCTCCAGTTCCAAGACGTGCTCAGTTTGGAGTGTGATGATCTTCCAGTAGTTTCCATGATGACAGACAAGCTCTAAAGTGCTGCTGATACTCAGATGGAAAGTTCCAAAGGGCAGGGAAGTGCTGGATGCCTAAATTTACACTAAGTCTCAATGAGAAAACAACAATTTCCATAGATCCCCACCTGAGCCACATCCAAATGAGCTCCCTGGCCCATGGAGATCCAAGAACAGCTCTTGGTAGTTCATTATTCTCCTGTGCATTGGCCCAGGATACACAAATGGGACTTGGAGTTGGTGTTTCTTATGTAAATGTGTGGTGACTTTCTGCATCACTGGCACAAGGAAGGGAAGAAAAGCAGCTGTTGAGGAGACAGAGTGTCATGTTATTTATTCACAAGCAACTGCATGGAAAAATAGACAGCCTTCCACTGCAAAGAGGAGGATAAACACGGGGGGAGGGATGGCAAAGGAGCTGCCTCAGCACTGACAAACTGGGTCCTCTAAGTCAGTCAGAACAGGGCATGGAGTCAGGGCCACATGTGGAAAGAGCAGAAAAAGCCAGTGATGCCAAGGGGAATGTGTGGGCATCTCTTCAGCCATCTGGACACACCTACTCACCCCCTTCTGACAGCCAAACAACTAAACAGGTTTAACACCAGAAATGAAATTAGGAGTTGAATTAATGTCTGGTTTTCCCATTGTATCACTTAGAGATCAGAGCCAGGATAAGGATTGGTATTCCCACAGATTTTTGTCCAAACCAAATGGGGTAAAAGAGTGGAAAAAGGCAAACAAGAGGATACTGGAAGAGAGGTGTGTGAGCACCCTCAGTGCAGCTCTGAGGTGTGCCTGGGACAGTCCTGTGCCCAGTTCAGTGTCCCCAAGGGTGCCCCAGTTCAGTGTCCCCAGGGGTGCCCCCAGCCAGTGCCCCCAAGGCTGCCCCAGCCAGTGTCCCCAAGGCTGCCCCAGTTCAGTGTCCCCAGGGGTGCCCCAGTTCAGTGTCCCCAAGGGTGTCCCCAGCCAGTGCTCCCCAGGGGTGCCCCAGTTCAGTGCTCCCCAGGGGTGCCCCAGTTCAGTGTCCCCAAGGGTGCCCCAGTTCAGTGCTCCCCAGGGGTGCTCCCCCAGTCAGCTCTCAGTTCTGACCCACAGCACGTGCTCAGGCTGCAAACTCGGCATTTGCTCTGCAGAGCTGGGCTTGTAGTCTCATCTCCTCTTCACTTTAATTGTTGCCACCACTCTAACAAGCATTTCACAGAAAAGAAAGTGCTTTGAAAACCATAAAAATCCATGTCCTTGTTCTCATAATTTTCTCTCAGTGTTCCACCCCAGGCAAAGAAATTCATTTGGCTTTACAACGAATTCTGCTGTAAGTCAAGTGTTATTAAGGGCTTCTTCATATTGTTTATCACGGGAATCTAACTTGATGTCTCACTGAGCACTTCTGAGAAGGCTTGTTTATTAAAAGGTACAAGTGTTACTACAGCCCTACAAGCACAGCAGTGACAAGCTCTCTCTCTGCAGCTACAGAATAAATAACACGAGACCAGAGGAGAAGCACAGGCTCTGCCTTGTCTGACAGCAAACCATGACTTCTGTGCTGTGCAATTAGAGAGGCAGGTTTGTGTCAGAGAGCAAATAAAGCTGAAGCCACAGTGCCTGCAGGGCTTAAGAGCATGGAGTTATTTTAAGGTACTATCAGTAGGTGCTGCTCTCCAGGGCCTTGCCCTTGCACAGTCATTTTTACAATCAGTTCAGCACAGGCTGCAGCTGATGAGATGAGGCACAGTTCAGAACTGGCACTAGCTGGGTTTGAAATCTTGTTGTGGAAACCTCCTGATGCCAACAGAAATCCCACACAGGGGAAAAAGGCCACACATGAGTCTCTGAGCAACTCAGAAAACCCCAAGAGCACCACACCAGTAGGTTTTGTACTATTTCGTTTTAACAACTGATTTCAAAGCACTTAGACCAGTATCATCATCCCCATCTCATAAAGGTGATAAAAAAGGAGAAGTGAAAGGAAAGAATATTCCAAAAGCCACAGCAAACATGGGACCTGCAGGTTCCAGAGGAGTGCTGTAGTCCAGAGTCTACAAACACATTTGTAGCATCACCAATGACAAGTTTAGGATCTTTAAACAAGGAGGATCCCTAAACAGTCCCACCTGGCCCTGGCTCAGGTTGCCCAGGGAAGCTGTGGCTCCTCCTGGATCTCTGGAAGGGTCCAAGGCCAGGCTGGACAGGGCTTGGAGCAACCCGGGCTATGGAAGGTGTCCCTGCTTATAGTAGGGGGTGGAGGGGATTTTTAAGACCCCTTCCAAACCCAAACCATTTTGGGATTCCATACCAGTGACTCCTTCCTCTGGATCCAGATATTAGGCTGATCTTAACTCCTCCCATTCAGCCCCATTCCCACGAAGGCTTTGCTGCCAGGCACAAGAGGCTGCAGTGCTCACACTGCTGCAGTGGCCATTTCCTCTGCTCACACATCCATTCCCTGGGATCCTTTCCTGACGAGCTTGTAATGTATTAAAGAAACAATTCCAACTCTCCAGGAAAAATAGAACAAGTTTCTCCTGAACTAAGAGCACATTATTTCATGAGCCGAAAATGAGAGACAATTTAATCTCCAGAAATTAGCATAACTTTGCTATTATTCTACATACTGCTTGATTAAATTAGCCTGTATCACTTCAAAAAGAATGAGAGTTGAATTGTAAAGGAAGAGAGCTTCAAATTGAAATTCAAAGAATAAAAACCTAACACAGATGCATAGAGTGAAAAAACACAGTATTGCCCATAACAACAAATACCTTGGAATCCCAGAATCCCAGAGGACGTGTCAGGCAAGGGGCACAAGTCTCTGAGCCACTGAGCCTGTTCAGCTGCAGAGCTGGGGACTCTTCTTGTCTAACCCAGTGTCCTGAGAGCTTGGAAAGTGACTGCAATATGGGCTTATATATTTCCTGCCTTGTGATAACCCCAACTGTCTTCTTCACCTCCCAGCAAAGTCCACAACCCATTGATTGAAATGCTGATCCCTCTGATCCCTAATGTTGGTTTAAGTAATGGAAAGAAAAGATTTCATTGAAACCATATTCCAATTAGGAGCTGTGGCTATCTGAACATAAAAGATCCAGTAATTTTTAGCTGATGTGATCATTATTGCAGAACTTAATTGGCCAGAACTGTCAATGGCAATTAAATGCTTACAGTCAGGGCTCTTAGAGACACAGACTTGCTGTGTGTTTAAAGCATCCCATTTGTTCAGTCACACCAGAGTGCCTGGAAACCTGGATTTTATTCTATGGTAACAGTTGAAACACCCAAGAAGCAAATCTTGTGTAATTGGTAGCTCTATAGGTTGTAATCACTTGTCTAATCTTTGTATATAGTACAATTTGTGTGGGGTTTTTGTCACTTCTCACTAAGAGAAGTTGTTCTGATGGGAGCCTGTAATTCGAGCTGCAGTGACACAGATGAGATTTATAAGGCTGAAAACATCACCCTGCTGGGATGCTTCACTTTTGGCTGCTCACCAAGGCAGAGCTGCTTGGACTTCAACTGGGTGATTGAACTTCTAAAGTTTTCAAAAAAAAAAAAAAGGGAAGAGCCAACTGAAAACCTGGAGAGTCGAAAGGATGGGACACACAACTCCATAAACAGCCTGGAAATCTGGTGTAAAAAGCTGTCTCAAGTCTTTCCCAGCCTTGTAAGGTCAGCTCTAGCTTGGGAAACAATACATGTGGTATCACTTCTATATTAATTAGTATCTCTAAAACAATGGCATGACCAAACACAGGGCAGGGTCCAGCAGCAGATGGTCCCCAAACACAGTCCCTTCACAAGGACATCCCTCCCAAGGTTTAAAAAGCAGGATCAGATTTTATTCTTCACTGTAGAAGAAAACATATCATCAGTGTAAGCCCTGTCAGTGCTAAAAGAAAGAAATTCAAAATGGGGAGACCCAAATGTGTGTAAAAGAAAATAACCCCACTACATAAATCACTGCAAACCCAGGAATGTTCATTCTGTTCTGGAAGAAAGTTGCACTTCATAAAATCTGCCACTGTCACCTACAAATAGGAGGTAGAAAAGAAAGGACTGGATGCTGAATTTGCCCTTTACTTTGAGTGTAGAAATTAGAACCTCATACATTTGCAATAAATCAGTGCACTTCAGCCCCTCAGAGTGTGGGCGTTCTGGGCATTGCATCCTGAGAATTTGGAGGCTAAATTTGTCCTTCATTTAGAGCCTGAACATTGTGACTTCCTGCATTTGGAATGATCAGACAGCCTTGGTCCCTTCCACCACAGGCACCCCGAGCTGGAGATTGTGTGTGAGGTAACAGTGCTGGTACTAAGATTTATTCCTCCAGGAGCAGGGGGTTTGTGTGGCCTTCATTACTCTGCACAGCTGGACAAGGAGCTTGGAAAAGGCAGCAGGAGTGGCTTTGTCCCTGGGATTTCTACCTGCAGCCAGAGCAACAAAAAGTAAGGGAAAGAAATCCGGTCTCCTGACCCTCAGGTACTGAGAGCTTGAATTGGAAACTTATTTTTAGCAAATCCTCTGAAAAGTGCATGGGGAGGAGGGAAAAGATGAGCACCCAAACATGCTTCAAAAATGCCTGAAAGGAAGGAAAAATATCTAGAGGGGAAATTCAATCATTTGCATAAATTATGTCAATTTTCGTTAGAAGTGGGTTTTTCTTTTTCTGAGTCTCTGTAGATATTTTAGTTTTTGGGGTGTTTTGTTTGTATTTCTTTTTGTAAGGAAAACAAAGAAATAAGAAAACAGAAAGTTAAACAAAAATATTAGCAAGTACAGGAGACAGGATTGTGCTCAGTTTAAGTAGCCTGGTAGAAGATTCACACAAACAATCCCCTGCCCAAATCCCTGAAAGCTTCGTGCACTAATCCAACACATTCAGCCCCTAATTAAGAAAAACTTCTTCAAGATCAGCTGTTAAAAAGCACAAAGTGAAATGCATCCACATTGCCTTGCAAACTATTTTCACCCAAATGTTTCCTTTTTCTACTCCTTTTCTACTGTCACAGCAGATTATAGTGGGGAAATGCTCACTGAATTTGTAAACCAGGTGACTCTAATGTGGCATAAACAAGTTCATTATGCAAATATGATTGTTTAAATCTTCAGTTGTAGCTCATTTGTTTGTACGAGACAGAAGATACTCTTTGCCTTTCTTGGCTTATTCACGACCAGATCTGTTGAGATAATTGTTCATATTCCCCCAAAGCCATTCACACACCAGGTAAAGCACCTCACCCTGGGAAACAGCTCTGACAAGAGAAGAAAAAGCTGCCTGGGGTTGGAGCTTGAATTTGGCTTCCTAATTCAGAGGATGAGTGGCAATGATAAGAAAAATAAAAATGCCTCATCTTTGAGATATTCAGAGACCTTTTAATTTAATTCTTTGAATACCATTGATGTTGTGTAGAAAGAAACTCAATTGCTCTTGGAAACTGGAGGGTGGGTAGTAAAGGATTGCAGGTCAAAGGAATGAGGAAAGAAGAGGAATGGGAAGGGTGAGTTTAGAAAACATCTCCTGAGAGGCAAAAAGAAGGTGGATGTTTACTCCACCACAGTATTACATGGTAAGACCATTCATCCTCTTGGATTTGTAGAGGAACTGGCTTCCCTTCTCTAAAATGACCATCTTTTTCTTTTCTTCCAAAATCACAATGTCCCTCCTGAGGCCACTGTGACCTGTAAAGCCAGTGCCTGTCCTGGGTGAAACCTGGAGGATGCTGTGACAATTCCCACCATGTGGCTGCAGACACGAGGCCTCTCCTCCCTCCTGTTTGTCCCTCTCCAGGCCATGCCACCCTGTTCCTGGGGTTGTGCTGGGAAGGGGACTGGAACTGTGTGTGAGGCATCCCCCAAAGCCATGAATTGTTGTTCTTCCCGTGGTGGGGACTCCATGAGATCCCTGCAGTGCCGGGAATGAAGCAGGAATGAACCCCTGTCCCTTCCACAGAGAGAACACACAGTGTCAGTTATTCCATGGGGATAAAACTGTGGCCAGGCAACCAGAGCAGCCACAGCACCTGAAATTCTCCCCCATTTCCATTTGCATTATCCCCTTCTTAACTAACTCCAAGAACCAGAGCAGCCCCTGGGAAAATCCAGCTCTGGAATCCCCCCCTGAAATCAAACCTCGAGCACATGGTGCAAGTGGGTTCCTCTTCCAAAGGGAGAAACATCAACACCAAAGCTCCTTAAACAGGGAAACCTTGAACTTCCTTAGAAATGAAAGCCAGTCCTTCATTTTGTCTTGACAAAAGGGGTTTGGAGACACCTGCTCTGCCCTGCACAAGGTGAGCTTTAAGGTCCCCCTGACTGCAGCTGTTCTCGATTCTAAAAGGCAAGGTACCATTTCAATCCACAGTCTACTTTCATTTTTAAAGACAAAGTTGAAAATAGAAAAATATGTCAACAAAATACATTCAAAACTTGCAATATTTTTTTCTGAGATTAAACAAAAACTAAAACCACACCAAAATTTTGGCAGGAAGTTTTCACTTCTCCCTAAGGTGAGCTGCTTATCTTATTGCAGACCTTTCATTAAATACAGTAACATCTCAAATGTCTTAAAAGCTTTACTGTAACGTTTGGAGACACGGGGAAAAGGCAGCAAAAGGGCTCCTGGGACAGAGCAATTCTCAGGCTGTGCCACGGGAATTACTGCAAGGGTTACCCAGGGAAAAGCTGCTCCTCAGAGATGCTGAACAACAAGATTATGGTGGAAAATAAAACGAACCAAGGACTCTTACTGATCAAACCACTCATTGGAGTGGAAGCATTAGGAGATTACTTTCAGTTTCTGAAATTACTGACAATAAACAAATATCCACACTCTGACTCCAGAGCCGTCACAAAACTGTTCACACCTTTTTATGCATCAAGGTGAGAGAGAGATAAATTTAAAAAAAGAAGGGTAAAAAAGGGGTGAAATATTACACCTTAGTCCTTGAAGAAATTTCAACCCACAGGATACTGTGGCTGCCGTGAATAAAGGAGGAGACAAGGTCTAAGACAAGATTTCAAAACCAGTAGGAAGGGAAAGTGAAAAAGCAGAGATTTATAAGTTTCATCCCAACAGCAAGAGGGACCCTGCTTGCCAAGGTTAGCTGACACAAGCACAAAAATGTAATAGCTATAAATTTGTCTCCAACAAGATCTATTGTCACTTGGAGATGATGAAACCTATTTTATCATCTAACTTTTAAAATATATACACAGAGCAAGACGTGCTATTAACCAAGAAAATAATACTGGCTCTGGATTGGAAGAGGCTGCACATACCCTAAATAGAAATCAAATGAGTATGTGGTTACCCAGTTCCCCAAAGAATTTTATAAGGTGTGCACGAAGAATACAGACTGTTGTAGTCAGGTAAAAGAATCCCACAGAATTCAACACTAAAAAAAGCAAACAAGACCTACTACTTCACCAAACACTAATTCTACTGAAAGCACCAAACCACTGTATGAACAAGGAACTTCCTACTGGAATCTCTTTCCTCAGGGCAAAATGGGACACAAAAGAGGATGGCAGACAAGCCATCCCATCTAATGCAGGTCAGACAAATGGCTTTTGTAGCTCAGAATAAAAGGAGCCATAGGAACACTCAAAGAACAGGGCTTTAAACTTGCCTACTCATACTGACAGAGATTAATTTAATTCTAAGTAAAAATCCATACAAACTTTAATTTTGAATGAAGCTTTGATTGTCAATTAATTTTTTTCAAGTCCTTAATTTCAGTTTGAGATTTCAGTATTCCCACAGAACAATTCCTGACCCGCTTTAATGACGAAGCATAAATGGAAGATTTGTTTTCTTTTCAGTCATTTTTCTTGTATAATACAAAACAAATTTCCAAGTGAAACCACATTCTGTTGGAGGCAACATCTGAGAACCACAGTGGGTCTCAAGCTTTTGCAAAAATCAAAGAAACAGCCACAAAATCAACAAGCATCTCACATTTATCTGTCCATTCTGGTTTGCAGCTTAACATGTTCGACTGACAGAGTATTTCTACCCTAATTAATAAATTGGAGAATTAAAACAAACCCCACAATCACAAACCCCTACATCAGTATCTGAAGCAACTCTGGGCTGGACACTTTGAACAGAAACCAAAAGCAGGGGGGAAACCAGTGTGTGCATGACACAAATCAGTGTGGCCACTGCTCAGAGTGGCACAGTTCACATTAAACAGCAAGGCTAAATCTGAAAACTGTAGGCAGGGCCTTTAAAGCAAGTTGTGCCACAAGATGTTTCTGATGTGCAGCAAAGGCATCCCGTGAGGTCAGCTCTGGGTTCACACCAGGCCAACAGCAGGTGAACAGCCCCAGCACTGAGGGGTTGGCTCCAATGTACAGAATTACTGGCAGATCTGAAAGACCCAAAAGACCCCAAGGTGTGGGGACACAAATTGTTGTTGTCCCAAGGTGCCAATCCATAAGTTGGAGAGGAAAATAGAGGGCTAAGCTGAGCAAGGCTGTGCAGGGAATGTGGGCAGAGGATGAAATACAGAGGTGAACACCCATCCTGGTGGGTGTCAGTCCAGGGGCTGAGATCAGGTGCTGGCAGAACCTGATTTATTTTAACTGGACAAGGTGTCTTGCCCTCTGAGGCCCAGCCATAAATACAGCCAGGCTTCTTTCAGCCAGAATCCCCCAAGCAGTCCTATAAATTGTGCCTCATTTTAGAGAGGTATTTTCAAGGGGAAAACCAAATAACATCAATATTTTAAGGCTTCTCTCAGCTGCAGGTACATTTCCATGTTTTACTTCCATGACAAAACGCTGCCAGGCTCTGCCCAAAACAAACCTCTTCATTTCAGGTGGTTACTTACACACAGACAATGTGATTGGAAACTCACAGAAGAGAATTACCTCCCTCCCCCAGATTGTGAGAACAAGTTTCTCCAAGAGAAAAGAAAAAAATCATTTCTTTAGGAAAGACTGAACATTCAGGACTCATTTCATCAGCAACTCTCTCACGTGGCAGTTGTTATAAGCATCTTCCATACAACAGTCTGAGTGACAACAGATAACAGTGAGATAATTCCACAGTACTTTGGAGCTGTGCTGAACTCCACCAGCAGCCAACAAACAAAAGGTGATTGCACATTTTGAATCACCTCACCAGATCTCTTTTATCTACTTCTCACCTATTACAACAGCTTTAAAGAGAAGCATATGAATGACACCAATAAGTGGATTCATGAACTCTGGAAAATATTCTTATACTGATGTGCAGAGGCCGAGAACATCAGCAGGACTGAAACCAGAGAGGATATTAAACAGGAAAGAAAAGGGTTTTTGCAAAACATACCTGTGATAATCTTTAGCAAAGAGGAAAACACAGTTTGGGATGTATGTAAGATGATATCTTTTATTTCCTGAAAAGGCAGGACTCTTCAGAGCACTGGGCCAAGTCTACACTGGGGTTGGAGAGCCACGTCCCTGACCAAGCCCTGATCCCACTCCCAGCATTTTCCCTGTATCCATCCCATTCCTTCAGGCTCTGTAACCCCGGGCCAGAAAGCAGCAGCTGCACCTTCCCAGTGCACACACAACACCCAGGACAGGGAATATTTCAGCTAAACCCTGTTCCCTCAGCTTGGCATTTCACACACCACCTTGTTCACAGTGTTTTATCCAAAAGGCAAAAGCTCATGTTCCAAAAAGAATCAGTGATTTATGGCTTTCATTTACAGCTCTACACTGGGAGACTCAGAGTGTGAGATGACCCAGCAGCAGCTTTTAAGGCAGGACTTTTAAGGGTTCTTCAGTAGCTCATCAAGAGCCAGGCAGGAAGGTTATAACACCCTCTGACTCCACACAAGGAACAGACAGTCAATAGTGTCGTGGAGCCTCCCACATCTTGTCTGAATTATTCCTCTGCAGTTTTTCTCTCTGCTATTTTATCTCCCACTGAAAGTTCTGTCCCCTTGGAGGCCTCTAACCTGCCCTTTCCCTGTGAGTGCAGGGACTTCTCCACTGCTCTCAGATAACTTTCATAGTCCAGTTTTAAAAATCGTTCAGTCAAACTATTCACATTTTGTCACTTTAATCTCTCCTCATAAGTCAAACCCTCAATCTCCATCATTTTTCTGGTCCTTCCACAGCAGTCTATTCTTCAGTTTCTATTCTCTTTGGCAAGCTGATAAAAGACAATGGCAAATATTTGCACATATCCTTCAGTTTGCAAATTGTTGTAGCAGCTTTGTTGTATGTTGAGATCTGCTCTGGTGTTTACTCTGCCTGTTCTCAGCATTCTTATGCTTAAAACCCTCACTAACCTTCCAGAAGGGAAAAGATCACCAGATAATCAAAATACTGAATACTGAAAAGGTCAACATAATATTGTACAGAACCTGAGCTACCACAATGTATTAGGTACTAAAATTATTGTATCTTGTATCTGAGAAAGAGCAAGAGAGAAAAAGAGCAAAGAATGGAGTATTAATCCACTGAGGTGTCAAAGACAGCAATGAAAAGGAGAAAGACACGTTCTGGAACACAGTTTTGGTTTGGTCTTTTTTTGTAAAGAGGGACTTCCCCTTATCTATTCTGAGATAAATAACCAGAATAAAGCAACGTTACAAAAAGAGTTAAAATAGGGAAGAAATTCTGGCCGGGAAGAGACCGAGTTGGAACACAGTGCTACAAATAACTGTGGTCTTGACTCCAGTGTTTGCACCTTCAGGTGCTCTTTGTATGACCCTGGGCCTTGCACCCAAAGGAGACATGGGGAGAAAGGACCTTCCCCCTGAGGGCAGTGAGGGAGGGGGTTTGGTTATTCATGCTCAGCAAACAAGGGCTTAGAACTGGCTCTCCCTGCTCCCTTTGGCCATCACAGGGCAGGTTTTAACTTTGATTTCAGACAAATCCAAGCAGCAAAACACAAGTTGGAGGTCCCAGGCTGGGACTGCACAGCCCTGTCCCAGGGGTTAGACCTGGGGTGGTCACCCCTCAGGGGCTGCCCTGAACAGCCCATGGGAACATGGGCAGGGTATTTACAGACCCAGTTGCTTGTTCTGGGATGAACTGGGCATTTCCCCAGTTCTCAGAAGGGTCACAGCTGGCATGAGGGCACCTTGGCAGCTCCTTAAGAGTGCCCCAAGATGGTGTTTTGAGACTTGTCAAAAAGTCATTACAGAATCCTGGAATGGTTTGTGTTGGAAGAGACATTAAAGCCCACCCAGTGCCACCCCTTGCCATGGGCAGGGACATCTTCCACCAGCCCAGGTGGCTCCGAGCCCCATCCAACCCACCCTTGGGCACTCCTAGGGACGGGGCAGCCACAGCTGCTCTGGGAATTCCATCCCAACCCCTTCCCAGCCCCTCACCACTCTCACAGAGAAGATTTTTTTTCCTCAAGTCTAACCTAAACCTATTCTCTTTCAGTTTGAAAACTGAAGCCATTTGTGCTGCAGCTGAAGAAGCCCAGCAGAGTTTTGTCCCAAAAGCTGGCTCCTCTCCACATTTTTCTTCATTAGAATATTAAAAAAAAAAAGACAAAAGGGCAACCTTATCATGATTTGTGTTTGCCTTTGATGCTTGGTTTGATTTCAGTCACTTTCCCCTTCACTCCTCAGATAATGGCTCATTAATAATTTCTTTTTGGAAATCATGGTTAAATAAGAGTGGAAAACAGACACAATAAATTTCTAGATAAGTAGCTTGAGACGATACCATCAATAAAATCCTGGGTGGCAATAATGTTACCATATTAAATTTACAGCATCTGTTTAAACAATCTTTTTCTTCCTCCACTATTCCAAACTTTGCTTCAGGATATCTTTTTATAGAGGATAATTTTTGCATTTATGGTGGTACTGTAAACAGGCAGAGAGACTAATCCTGGTGCATTCCACATGCAGGGCTCCACTTCCTGGGGTCTCCCAACGAAACCTCGTGCCCTCTTGCAGCTCCACAAGTGGAATTGCAGAATTTCCCTTCCACTCTTGCCAGGCTTGATGCTGCACAAAGACAGGGATGTGTTGGCAGGACACAGGGAAAAACAGGAACATGGTATAAAGACCTCGAGAAAAATCCCTATGAGCCAAAATCTTCAGTTTTAGGAAAAAACACTGAAAAAGGATTATTTCTCCTGAAAGGAATTAAATGTGGCCTTCTAACCCAGGGAAGTGATCCTGTGGTTTTAAACAAAACCAGAATGCTGAGCTTTGCTCCATCCCAGCTCCACTCAGAGTAGCACTTGGTAGAACTTCTGTCACTGCCACAGTCTGGGGACAAGAGCAGTGATTTACTGCCCTGCCTTAAAAGGTCTCCTAAAACCAAAGAGCAAGGATTTATGTCCCAAGGAACCAGGTCTGTTGCAACTGGGAAAAAAATAAAAGGAAATGGAGGACATTAACTCTTGGGTTTTATTTTTAGTGTTCTCATTGATCCGGGGAATTAGTGTTAGGAAGGGGGAACTCTCCTGCAGGAGCTTGGATTGCAGGTTCAGGGGGTGCTCTGCCCCAGGGAGACGAATCCTCCAGGATTTAAAGGAAGTGCAAAAAAATCTATAATGTAACTTCACTTCATAATCACTACTAAGGTGTCACCCTTGGTTGATAGGCTGGGAAAAAACGCAAAGAACAACTTTTTCTCTTCCAAAATAACTGAGTCTTTTAATAATTGTAAGAGGAGCTGAGCTAAATACTTTTGAAAAAAAAAGTCTCTGTAAAATTTGCTAAGCCCAAAATGAAGCATGTTCATGTTTAAATGAACATTCTGCCTTACCTGGTACCCAACAGTTTCATGCTCGAGTGACACACTTCACATAATTAATTTGAGAGAGAGCCCAGAGGTGTCATGAGAAAGGAAGGAGGAAAAAAAATAACCAATGAGCTATTCATAACTTGGCAATTTGTTGTGGTTGTTGCAAACCTGAAAGAAAAATCTATTTTCTTATTTCTCTCTCCCAAAAGTGGATATTGTGCTTTATTGCCAGTGGTTTGTCTGTTGTGGGCTCTGGCATTGATTTTTCTGGGTTTGGTGAAGGTGAAAACCATTAATTTTGGGAAAACAGCATGAAATATTGCATTAAAAATGCCATAAAACCAGGCTTTGGGGACAAGGTTGGATTTCTTCAATATTTGTAAGTAGAAAGATTTAGGCAACTATTGAAGAGTATCTGAAGATCCAAGAGGATTATTCATACAGTGACTGGGCATCTCTCATGATTTGATAATCAGGGGCCTGGGAATTTGCATGGCCACAGCCAGGAATAACAAGCCAGAGCTATCCCATGGTTCTGTCCAACCTGTTTTCTACCAGGGAAGAGTAACCTTTGAGTAATTCCTCCAAGTGCACAATTTGCTGTGTATTCTTCTCAGGGATTGAAACCCTCAGCTGATTTTTCACACGATTCTAGACCAAAAATATAAATTTATGCTTAAAGCCCACTGAGTGATTTGAAATTAAGCTGAAAGTTCAGTTCCCTCAGCCTTATTTTAGCCTGTCCTGTTCACCTTGGACAAATTCCACAAGATTTGGCTCCTCAGACATCCAGCTCAGGTTCAGACGTGGCCAATCTCTGTCCTTTTCTGCCCAGTCCTCCCTGGCAGGCTCTGTGGGGCACCCACCTGCTCCTACAGCCTCTGTTCACCCAGACCTCTCTTAGAGCCTCAACTCCTGCTCCAAAGTGCTTGGAAAGCACAGGAATTTGGGTTTTAGTATTTTCTACAGCTGCAGATGCTTTTTCTTTCTGAAATAATGATCTTTCCTTGAAAGGAATGAAAAAAATAATGAAAATTAAGGTAACTAAATCCCATCTTGGATTTCGCCATGGAGCATCACCAGCCATAATGACATTTCTATTTCATTTACTGCCTTTTGTTTGTTCTTCAATAAATTCAAGGTGTTAAATCTCCTCTTAACCATTTTAAGAAGTGAACGTGCTAAAAACTGAGTCCTAAACATTTAAATAACACACTTAAAGGAAACAGGAAGAAGAAACACATTATAGTGAAACCTTATTAAAGAATTCACATCCCAAAGTATTTTGTTCTTAGCTCTAACAATTTTTACTGTGTTTTACTTGAGCTACTGAGTAGTAATAAAAATTACACAGGCTCATACCCATGTACCTGCTCTCCAAATTAAAGTATTAATGAATCACAGTTGTTTCTTTTCCTCATGACAATTTTAGTACTATTTGACCTGGATACTTCTGGAAGTATGAGGCTGAATAGATCTCCTTTCTGTCATGTCAGCAAAGCCTGACAGGGCAGCAGCAGTTTGGAGCAGCAGGTACAGCAATTACACTCATCATAAGCAAGGCAACACATCTCCTGATGTCCAAAGGAGGGGAAAGGAAACCAGGCTGACAGAGGAACTTAAGTATGGCTAAAGGATAATAGAGAATAATTTATTTTTAAAGTACACTGACTATTGAAACACCAGTGTTGGTCCACCATCACATTAAGGCTGTGAGCACAGAGCAGCCCCAACACAGCACTGCTGCCCACCAGCCACCAACCTCAGCACTGGTGCTCTGAATAAAGGAAAAAAAGGACAGAAAACAAGATTTGACACAACAAAAACAATTTCTCTTTTAATTTCCAAGGCAATGCTGCCTCTCACTTGAATTTGGCAGCTCAGCTATAGAAATAATAAACACGGGCTGCTTGATCTGCTTTTGTAATCTCCTGCCTCCAAAATAAAACCAAAAACCAACCAACCACCAAAACACACCAAAACCCCACTAATCTCCCCCCCAACTTGGCAATGAAATGCCAGGTGATGAGGTCAGGGGTGGGCAGAGCCCTCTCCCCTCCTTTGTCTGCCCCAAGAGTGCAGAGAAGGGAGTGGCACCGAGGCAGGGCTGCGCCTCAGCCTTTGGGGACAGGATTGAGCCACACGGGAGCAGAAAAGAGCAATATTTCTGTATTAAAGGCCACCTGCAGGTCCCCTTCAGCCAAGTGAAATTAAGGAATGTGCATTTTCCCCACGGAGAGAGAACAGGAAGCACTGGAGCCCCTGCTCCAGATCCAGGATTGCACAGAGACCTAAGGATTGTTTAATTAAATTAAACATTATATGTTTAAAATATATGAAGAATTTAAACATGACAACTCGAAGCAGGGCTGGAGGGTGTCTGGGGATGGGAACAGAGCTGGGAAGGGGCTGCAGCCAAGGCTGAGGAGCCCAGGCTGACTTTTCAGACCTGAGCAATGCAACCTCAGCAGCTCTGCCAGCGCCACTGCTCGGGCTCTGCTCTGCCCACAGAGAACCCTTTGGCCACGTGGTGAACCAGTTTTAGCTCCCCAAAAGCCTTTCAGAAGATGGTTGTGGCAGAAATCCCTGCTGTGAGGAGCAGAAGTCCCACTGGAGGCAGGACCAAAGCCCATCCCCTCTGGGTTAGGGCCATTGGGCTTCACTGTGATGATGCCAAGGGATTCCATGGCATCGGGAGGGCATCCAGGAGTCACTCCCAGTGCTGGGCTTTGTGCCCCTTCTCCCACATGGATGATCCTGAGCGGGTCTGATGCAGAGGGTGGAGATCAGACCTGGGCATTTCAGTCCCAGCAGTTTTATTTTTCTGTGGGCAGTGACATTGCTCTGTCATGTGCTTGGAGAACTAGAGAAGAGGAAAGGGAAAAAAGTATACAGGCAGCCCATAAATTAGAATAATGTTACATTGGAAAGATGCACATTAAACAGATATTTTTGTACATAAACAAGCCTCTCACTGCAACACAGATGAGCAAAAAACTACTTCTTGTCAAATCTTTGCCTTTCCAGCAGATTACTGTGATCTGCTCGCTGCCCTACACTAATTAACTACTTATTAAGGGCTTAGAATAGATGAGACCATCACACTGAGAAAGGGGAAACATGAGTTAAAGAAGTTCTGGACAGAGGACACATGATGAGTACGAAATTAAGGAAAACAAGGAAATAAATCAAAGAGAATGCAGTTCTAGTTCCTTGCTTCTGCCTGGGGGCATATTTCACCTTTAGGTGAAAATATTTTCCACACCAGGACGGGGATCTGGATTTTCCCAAAGCTCAAACAGTTCTTCCAACACTGAACTTGGACACAGACGGGTGAGTGAACCTGATGGAAGGGATTCATACCAGGGGGTGGGTTTGGTCACTGCTCAGCATTAACTCCCTCCAGCCTTCTGCGTCCCCAAGTCATTAATACACCTTGTGCTGCCTGTTTTCTATAAATAAGAGATGGGGCCCAAGCTAAGAAATGATGGGCCATTACACTAAAAATGCCAAAAAATGCTAATTATTAAGTTTCTTCCTGAATAAACTTTATTAATGGTTTCTTCCTCTGTATGTAAATTTCTACAACTCTCTCACCATAATTAAATTAGCTTTGTTTATGTTTTAGAGTATTTAAAATCTGAAATTACAGGCAATAACTATAAAATAGAGTGATAATTAATGATAATAACTCATTCCTGCAGAAACTGGGCTGATGCTCAGCAGTTATGACACTTTTTATTCCCAACAGCTACTTTATGGTACTTGAAATTAGTTAGTAATTCTCCTAAGCTAATTTTTATTGCCAGACAAAACTTTGAGCAGTAGAGAGGCAGGTTTTGGTGTTCACATTTAGACTGCCTGAGTTTCAGATATCTCACTATTTCTCTGAGACACTGAAATACAGCACAGAAGTGGCTCTGAGTAGAAGTGACGCCTTGTCCAGACACTGAAGACTTTGGACCGACATTTTATCATGGAATGGATCTAAACACAGAATCATGGAATGGTCTGGGCTGAAGGGGACTGAAAGCCCATCCAGTGCCACGCTCTGCAATCAGCAGAGACACCTTCCACTAATTCAGGTTCCACCCTGGCCTTGGACACTTCCAGGGATGGGGCAGCCACAGCTGCTCTGGGAACGTTTTGTCCTGTGCTGCTCCTGCCTCAGCAGCCACGTGTATGTGATGCTGGAGAAGACCTTCTGTGGTTTGGGGACAGCCCTGGGCCTGTGGGAGCTCAGGCCATTTCCAGCCAAGCCTGGATCTTCACTGGAGAAAACTTCTTGCACAACTTCAGCCAAAAACAACAGTAAAAGTCTGTGGGAAGTATGAGTCTAAATTCTCCTTGTTGTGAAAGCTGGTGCAGCATCTAAATCTTCAGAAATTTTTTGTGTTTTAGCATGGAACAAAGCTTTAAATCACAGAGCCTGCAGCAGAATTGCTTTTGCTTTTTGAAAAATGGGGTCTCATCCCCCACAAAGTGGAGAGTGAGGGATCAGCAATGGCAGCAGCAGCAGCTGAGCAATGGCTGGAGACATGGAGAAAAAACCTGTGAACTCTCCAAGCTGCAGAGTCCCAAAAATCACAGGACTGAATGATCTTTTTGGCACCAACACAGGTGCCCAGAGAAGCTGTGGCTGCCCCATCCCTGGGAGTGTCCCAGGCCAGGTTGGACAGGGCTTGGAGCACCCTGGGCTGGTGGGAGGTGTCCCTGCCCATGGCAGGGGTGGCACTGGATGGGCTTTGAGATCCCTTGGTCCAAACCATTCCATGATTCTCTGATTTTAAATGATCCATTTGTCTGTTTTGATAGAGATCTGATGTGTTTTAAGCTTCTGTATGTACAAATGGTAAATCAGAAGTTACACACTGAAAAGGCAAGAAATCTCAGCCATTGGGGTGTCTGTGCTCCAGCTTGGGCTTTGTGAGGTCAATACAGAGTTGCAGATCCTCTCAGATACAGCTACATCCTTCACCAAATGAGTCCCAACTCCCTGCAAAAGAGGATTTAGTTCATTCTAGACCACAATGAAACTTTTACCCAGAGAAATTTCCCCAAAATGTTTCTATTTCACATTCCGAGGCTGTAGCTGCTAATTGAGACCCTAATTAATATGGGATGGGGCTCCCAGCTGATGTAACTCCATGGAGTTTCAGAGGAGTAAGTTTGTAAGCTGTACAGTGAGCTGCTCTGTCATACAACCCAAATTTATACAGAAACACCCAAATTTATACAAATACCACCACTACCATTCCTTCCAAGCCCATCTGTTGAGCTGAGGAGCTCCACACACTGTTACAGCCCCTGAACTGAACTGTTCACATGCACACATTAAGTTAAATGTAATTTAATTAAAGGTATTTAATGTACCTTGCAGGTGAACTAACTGACAATGAAGTGTCCCCATCACCCCAACTCCTGTAGGCAGCTGAGCACCCCAAGGAGAGCAGGATAACCCCCTGCATTTCTGAAAGGAAGCAAAGTGTAAATGAGAAGTCCCTGAGATCCCAGGGATCAGTTCTGGTGCCTGTCAGTGTGATTTGTACAATGTGAGGTGAGACAGGTCCACCCTGCCGTGTAAATGCCTTGTAAAAGACACTGAAGAATTTATAGCCCAACCAGACAAGATGGATGCAGAGAGGGTCCCCTCATGGAAAGTGAGGAGAACTAATTGCTCATATTGGAGCCCAGAGCCAGGGGGAAAATGCTGAAGCCACTGGACCTGCACTCCTCAGAGCTCTTCAGGCAGCCAGGAATCTGTGCTACTCTTCCTATACAAGAAGGATTTAAATCCAATTAGATTGCCCCTTTTGCTGGCAGTATCTCTGTATTTACAGCACAGTCCTTGCTGTGGTACCTCAGCATCTGTTCCAGGAATCTTCCCGAGCACAGCCAGGTCACTCTGTGTCCATCCAGCCAATTATTTTAGGAGCAGTTAGAGATTTCCACTATTGCAAAAGTAGTTTCTTGGCAATCAAGAGAGTTCTGAGGAGACATCCCTCTTGATTAGAGCATAGATCTTTACTCTGACACCCCTGAACTTCTTATGGTTGGCTGGGAGTTCTGCAGGCATAGGAGAGAGGAAGAATTCCAACCTTTATCCACTGACAGCTGAACATTTAAGCTGCTGCTGCCACCTTGCTTCTCAACTGGACACAAAAAATGTATTGGTCAAGTAGAAACCAGTTGTGCTTTTGCCTTGCTTGGAGTGAAAACCCGTCTGCAAAGAGCCCAAACAGCCACAGGCACTTCCCACTTGCTTTGCCCTGTCACGAGGGAGTCACACCAGGCCCAGGTTCACACTCCCTCGGTGCCCTTTGGCATCAGGAGGTGCCACTTCCCTTCATCTCATCAGAAACCTCTGGGATGCTGCTGAACAGCTGCTCTCAGAGCTGAGCATTTGAGTCTCCCAGAGGATCCCGCCGTGGTTATTGATCCCCACTACCTCCAACCATCCATTACTGCCCACTTAGCAAATCCCACTTTGATTTGCTGCACTTGTGCAGCACACAAGGCCTTTCTCAGTCAAGTAGATGAACAAACCTGGTATTTAAATCTCCTTCAGCTACTCCAGCCCATTTAGACTGCAGAGGGTTTAAAGAAAGAGCAGTTAAACAACAGGCACTTGACCTGATGTCTCAGGTAGGAAAATGTAAGAGGTCCTGGAGGTGGATAAAGGGCCTTAATCTCTTCAACCAACACATCTGCAGCTGCAGAAAGCAGTGTGGATAAACCTTCCAGGTACTCCCACTCACTCCCGCTTTCTTCCTCTGCTGGTGGAAATTCTGATCAGTCCATTAGCACAGAACCATCTCACAAACACCAGATTAACTGTGTTGTAGCACAGAATATCGTGAGCTGGGAGGGATCCTCGTGGTTCACGGCATTACAACTCCTCACAGACAAAGGGGAATGTATGACCAGATCAGCTGACCCCGAATACACAGCAGGACAGCTCCCTGTCCCCAAACCACACTGCAAAGGCTGCATTGCCCAAAGTCTAGGGCTGGATCCAAACCTCCTCTCTCACTGTAGGCCAATGTCTATAAAACAGACAATTTCCAGGTTTTGTCCTGTGTGCAGCTGCTGAAGGTGCTGAGCTGGAAGAGGGGGAAATAAATGTGCTGTTACCAACAATAACCAAAGTGTTACCACATAACCTGAAAGTGTAGCATTGAGATAAAAATGTGATCAGAAAACACTTGGCCATGTGCATTGCTGCTTTTAGGGAGAAGCTGGAAGAAGCAACTGCTCAACAGAGCTGCCAATGATCCTAATTAACACACCCTCAAAATGCACTCAAATGCTGCAGGAAGGACCATAAAAGCTGCACAGAAAGGCTCAGCTCTCTTACAGCTCTCACTGCTTGAGATCCATCAGAACACCACTCTGCCAGGTCAAAGGATTACAATTGCATTTGGTAATTAAAATTCTTCTAAGAACTAAGTTTTGCCAAGAAAGGAGCAATTTCCCCTTCTGAAAGCCTGGTTTCTGTACAGAACTCATTGAACACAGAGGAGAGGAGGCCAACATCTGTTTAATTTATAACACTGCTGCCTGTAAGAGCCTCACAACTACTCATAATCCAAGATCCTTCCAAAAATGCCAACAGGTTTTGCTTGGAATGCCATTTATTTGCTGAGAGGACATCAGTGCCCAGATTATTTACCCAACATGGTACCTGCTGTCACCAGCAGATGCTAATAAAACACCCACAGTAGCACTGAAAGAAAGACCAAAGTTGCAGAACAACTATTTCTACTTGTATTTTACTTGAAATTGGTTCAACTTAAGCCATGATTCATATTCCTCAGAAGTCTAAGATTATTTAAGGCTCTAATGGGTTATTAGATTACAGGACCCCTGTGATAAAGAAAAGGAAGGTGCTGGACTATAAACCAGCATCTGCAGCTGCCACACCCCTGGGACAAAGCCAATATCACATTTTCCCCTTTCAAACAGTGTGATTTATCTTCACTCTGCAATGTGCAAATATCTATGTGAAATACAAAACTGTTTCCTTCCAGGACAATCTGCAGCCTTGATGTGACTGGGATGCTGCACATGTAGAGACGGTTTTGAGCCTAATGATGCTCAAGAGCTGTTTTCCTGCTGTTGTCAGGAGAAGCCAGTCCTGGGGGTGTGACTCAGCAAGGGATCCTCCTTCCAGAGCTCCCTGCCCTGAGCTGGTCTCTGACCCACCACTCCTGTGTCCTCACAGCTCTTGCTCTTTGATCACGATCCCAAATTCGTCAGGGAGTGATTCATCACCTGCTCCATCCCCAGGCAAGAAGCTGAATGTTCTGCTTATTAATAACCAGACTGAAATGAACTCAAGATAAAAAATAAGGAGAGAAAAAATATCCTAATGCACAACCCTTCCAGATGTGTAGATGTGGCTCTTGGTTTAGAAGTGGTCTTGGCAGTATTTGGTTTATGGTGGGACTTGATGATCTTAAGGGTCTTTTCCAAACTAAACAATTCTCTGATTCTAAGAAATCAAGCTAAAGAGACTCAGCTTCATTCCTGTGCTCTTTGCTGGTATGAGGCTGTGCTGATTCATCCCCAAAAGGATGACAAGACTGAAACACAAATTTTACACCTTTATCACCTGAAACAGCAGCCACAAAAATACTTCTAAGGTGTTTTATTCCTCATCAAACAAGGAATCTTGCACTGCAGTCACCTTCAGAGCATCATTTCTGTGAGACCCTGGTGATGCACCAGCCCTGGAGGAGGACAGACCGTGCAGATTTAGTGCTGTGCAGCCACTGAAATCATGGCAAGGCAATTACAGTTCCTGAAAATTACACTGAGAACATCCATAAATCAAGGCAGTGATCCAGCAAAGCACTTAAGCACATGCTCAGCTTTAAGAGATCACTCCTCCCAGGCCTGATTCTGCAGTTTCAGAGGAACAGCAAAAATTCCACCAAGGAGAAGTTCTTTGTGCTGCTCCACCAAGGGGAAGGTGCATTAGATTTACAGTAAAAAAAGATTGTCTCAACAGCCTCACAGCTGTTTACAGTTCAGCCTGAAAATTCCTCATCCCAAAGAAGAATCAATAGCAAACTTCTGCCCTCAGCAGCAGATCAAATGACTGCAGTAACTGTAGGGAAAAAATCATCTTTAATGGGCCCAGGGCACTTGCTGGAGCAGTTTAGCAACTCTTGCACACAAGAGATGTGTGATACTAAAAATAAAGGGCTGGTTTAACATGCATGGACTTCTGCCGAAGATACCAAAGTGCTCCAGGGAAGTTCAGCTCCATAATTCATTTGGCAAATTCTGGTGTGAGTGTAGCACTGTGCCTGATTGATGGTTTCCAAGAATTTAAGCATTTTGAAGCATAATTTCTTGTAGCCAAGAGTTTATTTATTGGATCGACACTAAAATCAGCGACAGAGTATAAATAGCACCAACTTAGGGACCTTCAAGTAAAAGAGTGGTGGGGAAAAAAGTGTTGATCACATTTAATGGGAACTAAATATCAATTTTGCCTCAAAATTTCAGCCTAATTTCTTCTAATTCTGTCCTGCTCTATTAATAAATTACCCATATGAAGATTCCATATTTAAGCATTCAAAACTTCTCATCATGATTTATCACATAAATCTCTGACTACCAATTGCTCGTTGTTATTTGTTGGCACCACGAAGTTGAGCAGTGGCAACGAGCAACATGTTGCCTTAGCTGGGATCTTGCAGCCAAAATAGGGAACAGCAGAAAATTCAGCAGGCCTAGAATTATTTATGTAAGATGAAAATTCTTTGTACCATGAACACCTTGGCAGAGGTTCATTTCATAGTAACACTCTCAGGATTAGTCCTTCAAGCAGAATTTTCACCCCCTGAAACCTGGAATTTGGGTCAGGATTAGGTCTTAGAGGGCAGGGATTCATTCATTCATGGCACAAACTGACACTATTCCTCACAAAGTCTCTAAAAATGCTGCTTCCTACTCCTCAACCTTTCCCATTTCAGTTGCTTGGATAATGGATGGTCCTGGGAGGTGATTTTCTCTGAAAAATTATCCAGTTTTGGACACTCTCTAATGAATGCACAAGGAATTATTGTCTTTGTGTGATGTCTGTGATCACTTCTATGACCTCAAAATCATAGATGAGTTTTAAGTGCAGACACTATAAAATAAAGGCCTAATTAATTTTTTTCCAACAACAGAGGGGGAAACTCCAGAGTGTAACCCTGGGGTAAAGTAGGATAAACAACTTTGCAAAGTCATTAAGAAATTCTTGCCAAAACTGTGCCAGCAGCCAAGACTCCTTCCTGTGCCACCCCTCCCAATTCCAGCTCTTACAAACAACTGCCTCATTAAACTGAGAGACTGGAAGGCTGAACAGCTTTTCAAGTAAGGAAGAGATTTTCATTCTATGTATCTATAGCACCAAAACAAAAAACCAGAGCAGACTCAGCCTCTGCTCCTGCAGGAGGTGCTCTGGGAGGCTGAGGAGCACAACCCACCTCCCTGGAGCTGCCAGTGGAGCAGCACATCCAGGTGAGGCTCCAATGCTTTGCTGGCACCAGCCAAGGCCTAATTGCTCCTGGGCTCTCTATCAATGTTCCACTGCCCCCAGCATCACAAAACTCCATCCATGTCCTTGTCAAACTGCAGAACCTTCAGGCCATAAAATACAGACCTACAGAGTCTTTATTTTCTCCTTGGAGAATTTATGTACCGTTACATTCCATTATGGTTTTTAGCAGCTGAATATTTAAGTGATGTTGAATCAGTGATCACTAAACCAAGCCCCTTTTTATTCACCAAGGTAATGATCTTTGACCCCAAATGCCTCTGACTATAAACCGAAGCCTTTTATAATATTGATAAATTATTACTTTTCTGCCCTGACTTTTAATTAATGCTTGGAGTCAGCAGGTGTCAAATCCCAACTCCCATACGAGCTGCAAATTCTAGTTCTGCACATGACATTGTACCTTTCAAATGTCAGAAGCCAAACATCTGAAAATAAAACATACTTGTTTTTATGCCCATTTGTGACTGAAGAATTGGCTTTTTGTTTCGTTTTCTGGCTGGAAGGAGCTGATCAATGGGATGCATCAACTCCTGATGCTGCTGCAATGCAGTTTGCATTCGTTGATGATATTCTGAAACAAACTCTTCTCAATTCGTAAATTTTCTGCAAAATACTTTCCTTCAGCTATCCATTAATCAAAGGAAGTTGTAGCAGAAGTTTTCTTTTTTAACAATTTTACACATCCTCAGGGTTTTCAGGCAAAGGAAGTGCCTGGAATGACACAAATGGCATTTCTTCTCCTAACTCCTTAGCAAGCCACGTGCCATTACACTGCTGTAAAATGGCTGCAGTGAGGGCAGGAAAGGCAAGGAAGAGTCACTCTCAAGAATTGAAAATAAAAAGTTATAAAAGCAAATTTTCAGTGGGAAGAGCAAAGACAAGTTTGTTATTACCACATGAAAGGATGGGTTTCTTTGCAGTCTTGTGTGTTGCATAAACTGGAAAGCAATTCCATTTTTATTAGTTTTCCAATAGACTAACTGAAGTTTGCTAATTAAAATCATAAAATTGCCCTACACGCCAAGTTGGGCAAAACTGTAAACACTGGACAAGCAACACCTAAACATGTCACCTTTCTGCTTTGCTGCCCACGTGGACCTTCAGCTCATTCCCACGGGACACTTTCCCCTTCCACCAGCTTTGTTATGGGGCACTCGGAGCCTTCTACTGCAAAATTACCAATAGATTATCAAATGCTGTTTGATTAGGGGTGAATTTTGTTTAGGTCATGACCATTCATTCCAAGGTTTTCTCTACAGACATTTATTTAACCACAGGGTTTACACAAACCACAGCAGCAACAGCTCAGCTGCCAAATCAAAGCTCCCCTTTGAGTGAGGAAGGTCACCCAGAAGAGCAGCAAAGAGGGATGTACCCTCCGAGCTGCTGGGAACACTTTAGTGCAGTTGTCTTTGCACATTATCAGAGATGACAGGGGTGTGAATTCCACTTACTTGTGACCAATAACACCAGGAAATTAAATCCCTGAAAAATAATTTTGTCTCTTCAGGGAAAAAAATACCCCAAACAACAAACCACATAAAGTACTTCAGCCAGGACAAAGGACACCACAGGACACTTCACCTCTGAAACGAGAGCAGCTCACCAGGAATTTCCAAACACTGCTGTGCTCAGAAAGGCACTGATTCACAGATGAGAATTCTTGTTTTCCAAAACAATTAAGTACAGTAATAACTACTTAAACCGTACTTGTTTCTCCAGAAACAGCACCAACCCAACTTGCACAGAGAGTATTAGTACCTACACCAAGCATAAAATGGGAATTACACTTCTCTAAAAACTCTCCTCTCAGCTCTGTGAAGAAATCTCTGCATCTCCAACTTACAAAGTGAGTCATAAAGGACTGAACATGCCTCAACCTCAGCAACGTTCAGCATCCTTTAACTTGAAGAATTCCAAAACATGGACCCTTGGATTTTTTAGTTTAACATCTTCAAGTTAAGGCTCTGCTTTCCCTTCAGCACAGCTTCTGACTTCCCTGGGATGTTTGAAAGTGTCCACCAAAAATCAACTGTTTGTCAGAGCTCTTGACAGAACAAGTAGAAGAATGGGAGCATTTCCCTCACTCAGGGGCCTGAGGAAAGAGGAGACAATTTTTATGGATAGACAGACAGACAGACATGTGCCTCCAATTGTATCCTACAGTTGCTGAAGGGTACAGATGGGGCTCCTCAAATTCTCCCTTGGGATTAGGCATTCAAGGCCTCAAGCAAGAAACAGAGTGCAAAGAGCCAAGAAGCTGAAAAAGCAGTTACAATAAATGGATCCTCTTTTCTGGGAAAGATCTGAGAAAGACAAAAGGAGATTAAAAAGAAAAAAAGAAAGCTAGAAAAAAAATCTCCAGTGTCTATTTTGCCTAAAGAAAGGTTTGAAATAAAATGTAGCTGTTTGCTTCAGTAAAATTAAATACAAGCTTTAATAAACGTGGACAGAAACTTCTATCCCACTCCCCCTCCTGCACCACCTGCCATGGCCCTGAACAACACCCTGAGTTGTAAGGAAATATTTATAATCCCTTCCTGTGTGGAAAACAGTGTTACAAGGACATAAATTGCCTTGTTTGAAGTTAGAAAGAGCAAACAGGGGCAGTGGGGAGCACGATCTATATTTCTCTCAGCTGAGCAGAAATGTTTTGGTTTTATATTTGATTCTGAAAATTGCACACACACAAGTTGTAGCAGTCAAACTTCTGATTTTTAAGGGTTTTTGCCCAGCACAAAATACACATTTCATGGTGCCTTTTTTGAACACCTAATCCTTCTTCCTACAGGGATTCATGGGGAAATCATCAATGAGCACGATAACTGAGCCTTGTCAGCTATCACAGCTACAAGGCAGGGTTTTTTCTGTATTTTTCCATGTTTTTCCCTCAAATCCTTGTGTGCCTGAACACTTTCACTTGGCTTTCACCCCCACTCACAGAAAGCAGAGCATTATAACAACCAGAAGGCAACTCAAGATATGACAAAAACCTTCTAAAAAGACATGAATGCACTTCAGTTAACTCTTGGATTGTGCTACACTAATTATCCTCATTACAGTAATAATTTCTGCCTTTCCTTACATAATCTTGCTACTCCTAAAGGAAAAGGAGAGTAACTGGTAGGAAGCTTAAATATGTCCTAAGTTCTCAAGGCAGAGAAGAGGAGGAACAGTTAATTTGGGAGCAGGTTTTGTACAGTGGAACAACACAACTCATTAATTCTTTGTTAAGTTTAGGAAGCCAAGCTTTTAAATCATAATTAATTAAACAATACCCACCTCCCTACCCCCCACTCCCTGAGAAAATGGCCTATCAAGAATGGGTCTTTGAGTGCACTTTACAATGAATTTTTCTGCAATGGAATTGCTAAAGGATTAATAATTGGGTACTTTGCTTAATAGGACAGTAGTTGTCATTAATGGAATTGTTAACAGGGCAGGGGTTGGGGAAGAAGTCTCGTTAATGATCCCTTCCTTCCCAGAGCCCACACCCAGAGGAAGGTACATGGCACACCTTGTGGACAGCTTGGATTTGCCTCCTTTCCCCTCTTTCTTCTCCCTCTCCTCTCCTGGCACTTGCCTGCTCAATAATTGACAGAAAGACCATTTGAACCTGGAATGAGCCACTCAGGATCTTGCCATGTTATTAACTAACATTAAAGAAAATAATGCCCTTCATGTCACAGGCTACGGGGAAGGCAGGTCAGAGGGCCGCGTTCTACCCCAGTGCAGGGGCAGTATCAGCAGGTCTGACCTGCTCCTGCTGCTCTGTGTTCTCATCTGCTTAGTGCACTGCTGTTGTGCAACTGTGCACTTGCAGCAAATATTAACATTCTTGTCACTGTCACACCTGAGAGACATTTCCCAGTGGCATTTCTGGTCAGCTGTCTCAGCCAACAATGTTTGCTGGCTTAGCTGAAGAGATCCCTTCCCTGTGTCTTATGTTTTCCTTCTAGAGCAGCAGCTTTTGATTGATTTTCATCCTCAAATACTCCCCAGGAATGCAAAAAGGAAAAAGCCAAACAAAACAGGGAGGGACCAATGGCGGTGCTTGAGAAAGATTAAATGAGACCTGAATTCAGGATGGTACCTGGGCAAGTTCTCTGCTCAAGGAACAGCATTTGACAGTTCACTGAATGCAAGAGGAATATTATTCCCACAGGTGTCTCAAAGCTGTTTCATTCAGGTCATTGGGAATAACATGCTAAGGTCTCTCCCAGCCCAGGAATTTGGCTCAGGTATGGCAGGCACAGGTAGTGAAAAAGAAGAATCTAAATATTACTTTGAATAAACAAGGGCACATCTAACTAGAGGGAAATGTTCCTCCTGGCATCATCTTTCTGTCTGTGGTGCTAATAAACCATAACTTCAACTGACTCGTAAACTGAGTAAATAATGAGTGACCTCCCATTAAGGAAAGCTGAATGAATGAGCTTTACTGCAGTTCCCCCTCCAGGACCATTGATAGAGGGTGTCTGATTGTGGTCTATTCTGGGGGTGATTTACATCATTCTGGCAGCATAAAGGGGAATTAAGTGAACATAAATGTGATCTATGCCCACTTTAAGAATCCCTTCCTGCCTGGGTGTTGAATAAAGGGAGCTTACTGTAAATAAGGCTGAGAAAAATGACATTCAGTTCACTGTTTTGGCAAGAGAGGGAAGTTCAGTAATTTTCTGGGTGTAAGGGCTGAAACAGAAACATTTTAGGACATGACCTGTAAAAGGGGAAAGAATCCTCACAAGGCATTTGGACAGTAAATTCAACTCTCCTTAGTCTGGTGACTGAAAAGCATCTCCTGATTCCTTTCCTGCTTGGAGAAATGAAAACTGAGACGTACAAGGAAGGATTTCCATTAGCAAGGCCTCCACCAGCATCAAATTCAACATCAGTGTAGTGACAAGAACAAAGTTCCCCATGTTGAAAGTTGAGAAAAGAAAGAAAGCACAGATGCCAGACTCTTGCCTGATAAAAATCAGCAGGACAAAGGATATTCAAAGACATTTTTAAACCATTGCAGACCGTGCACATCACATGCATTACTGGCAGTTGTCCCACGTTGCCAATAACCATCAAGGCACAAGATGGGGCTGTTTGGGTGTTTGAGGAATGGAGTTGGGCAATCTTGGAGCCTGCAGCTACTGCAGCAGCTTGCTTTTGTCAAGGCAACTTTTTGGATTCCCAGCTGCACTAAATATTCATCTCCATGATGCAAAGGGAGCAAAAGAGAGCGGGTCACATATTTAGCAAATGACAGTAATTCCCTGAAGATGATAAAAAGCAGCTTGTCTATCACCAGCCTCCTTTTGTGTTTGACTTTGAGGCACATTATCTTTGCAGAAAGTAGAATGCAAGTAATGAAAGAGAGGAAAACAGAGCCTGTAAACAACACAAAGCAAATCTCCCAAGCTGACAAACTTCACTGAAGTGCAAGCAGCTGAGTGGCTGCCAGTTTTGTGCTGTACCATGGGGTTCAGAGCTCCTGCCAGTGCAGGCACTCCCACGCCTCCAGCACCAAGCACAGGAGAGGCAGAGAGAGCACACACTGACAGAGCAAATAACTCACTGCACTTATCCTAAAATGCCCTTAAATCTTCTTTCCCCCCTCCCTCCCCCAGCTTCCTTTCCTCCCACACAAGATCCCACTTGCAGCGACCCACAGGCACATAAGCTTGACAACAACCCACCTCACTGAGTGGCCTTTTGTTTAGTGCCTCAAATTTTCCCTACATGACATCACTCATTTCAACATATGCTACTCCTACACTTAACATTCAGCTTGAGCTGATCATGCTTTGAGTTACAGCAAAACCTTCTGGTTTGGACACAAACACACAGCAGAGTCCAAGCTCTGCTTTCTCAAAAGGTAAACTGGATGTTCCATCCCTGGAAGTGTCCAAGACCAAGTTGGACAGGCCTTGGAGCACCGTGGTCCAGTGGAAAGTGTCTCTGCCCATGGCAGGGACTGGTATGAGATGGACTTTATGGTCCCTTCAACCCAAACCATTCCACGATCCTGTGAGTCCTGTGTTTCTGGGAAGCAGTTACACCTCTACTGAGATTGTCATCAACAAGAGTCACCTCTGCCTTGGCTGTACAGCCTCAGTGGAAGGGGATTATGGCCTGTTGCAGTCAATTGTAGCAGCCACTGCTGAAAATAACACTAATCACCTCCAGGAGCAGCTCAGTGAGCCGTCCCCCCTGCTCTCCTCAGCTTCAGAACGTCACCCCACACAGTGTGGCCCCTCAGAGACATCACTGAACAGCACCTTGTGCAACAACCCTCTTCAGCAGCAAGGCCCAGCAGGAGCCATTACAAAGGTGTTATTGCAGGGGAGGCTGTTACAGCAAATTCACCCTCCACACAAGGGTCATTCAACGAAATGACACCTCTGGCAGAGCCCTCATCAGGGCACTGGGATGATTTGGTACACGAGAACAAGAGGAATGATGAAGCAGTAATTTTTGAAGTACATTTTCCCAATATTGAGGGATCGATGCTTCAAACTGAGGATTATTAAAACCCGAGTGATTGTTAACAGTAAAAAAGTGGAGATTTTAATCAAGATATAGAGGTGCCTCTCATTTCTGTGTTTTAAGAAGAAAAGACACTTGAGTGAGGATGAAGAGATGGGTATTAGGCAGCACTGAAAGATGGTAATGAATAGCCTCAAAATTAAAAGCACAAGAAAGTAGAAAAATCTTTTATGTTTTATTGATTGTAAATGACCACATGAGAATGAAGAAGTTTTATGGTATATGAGAAACAGTCAAATATGAGCCTGTGAAAAACAGGCAGTGTAGGGCTGACCCAGCTGCTTTCCTTCATCAGAGCCCTTCACTTCTGGGGCTGTGCCTTTGTGTCAGGATAGACAATTCATTTAGGTCATTTTTCCCCAGTATTTCCAGCTGCTCATGTCACAGCTCACAATTAGGCAATCACAGAATCATTAAGGTTGGAAAAGAAACTCCAAGATCAAGCCCAACATTTTACTGAACTCCATCTTGTCAATTAAACCATAGTTTACAACTGAGTGTAGCCCAAACCTCACCCCACTCAATGGGAGCTCAAATTTCAGAAGCTACTACTGAGGTGTTTGCGTTCCTTCCCAAAGGGCTGTGTGTCCTCACTGCAGGACACTCTGCCAGCCCCGTGTCTACCCTGCAGAACTCACTGCAGGACACTCTGCCAGCCCCGTGTCTACCCTGCAGAACACCTTGCAGAACACCCTGCCCAGCCCTGTGTGCCCACTGCAGAACTCACTGCCCAGCCCTGTGTCCACCCTGCAGAACTCACTGCCCAGCCCTGTGTGCCCACTGCAGAACACACTGCCCAGCCCTGTGTGCCCACTGCAGAACACCCTGCCCAGCCCTGTGTGCCCACTGCAGAACTCACTGCCCAGCCCTGTGTGCCCACTGCAGAACTCACTGCCCAGCCCTGTGTCCACCCTGCAGAACTCACTGCCCAGCCCTGTGTACCCACTGCAGAACTCACTGCCCAGCCCTGTGTGCCCACTGCAGAACTCACTGCCCAGCCCTGTGTGCCCACTGCAGAACTCACTGCCCAGCCCTGTGTGCCCACTGCAGAACTCACTGCCCAGCCCTGTGTCCACCCTGCAGAACTCACTGCCCAGCCCTGTGTGCCCACTGCAGAACTCACTGCCCAGCCCTGTGTGCCCACTGCAGAACTCACTGCCCAGCCCTGTGTGCCCACTGCAGAACTCACTGCCCAGCCCTGTGTGCCCACTGCAGAACTCACTGCCCAGCCCTGTGTCCACCCTGCAGAACTCACTGCCCAGCCCTGTGTCCACCCTGCAGAACTCACTGCCCAGCCCTGTGTCCACCCTGCAGAACACACTGCCCAGCCCTGTGTGCCCACTGCAGAACTCACTGCCCAGCCCTGTGTCCACACTGCAGAACTCACTGCCCAGCCCTGTGTCCACCCTGCAGAACTCACTGCCCAGCCCTGTGTGCCCACTGCAGAACTCACTGCCCAGCCCTGTGTCCCTGCTGTGTCACGCTGTGCCTGAGGAACAGACCCCTGTTGTTTCTGCAAATGAAATTTGGATGAAATCCCCACTAATAATGTGAACAAGAGGTTAATTTCAAGACTTCTGTGCTGTGTTGCAGTCTCTATTAAGATCTACTCTCACCTGAGGCCACACACAGAGTGCTATTGGAACTGAGGCTCAGGTAAGGCTACAGTTTACCTTAAATTGAAGCTAAATTATCCCTTCACTAAAACAAGGTTATGGCTGTGGAGCACCTGGCCCAGGCAGTAACTCAGCTACTGTTTTGTTATATTCTGTGGAACCACTGTCATCGTTATTTATACATAAATACAGTAATTAAGATTCAGAGTGGTGACCTTCAGTAACCCCTGGGGTTTACCTTTCCACTCTTGGACAGCTTGATACAGCTTGGTAATCTGAGAACATCATGACCTTCAGTGGGTATAATCAGACATAATGTGCAAATTGCCATGTCAGAACAGATTAGGATACTGAAATGATTGAAACAAAATTTATATTTAATAAGGTGTTAGTCCACACAATGTTTGAAAGCAAACGCCACCAATAAAAACTTCAAAAGCCAAAATCAGATAATCATCCCCCCAACAGCCTCCTCTCCTCACTGCAAACAATAGATCACTCCACTTAGGAAGATTTAAAGCAATAAAACTGCAAATAAGGTATTTTGTGCTGAAAATTGATGCCTATTGAGAACTAAACCTCCATGCAACTGAACTTGTGCCTGGCATGGATTGTCAGCAGGGTCTGCAGGAGAAAACAGGTGACAGGAGCTGATCCAGACCTGCATCTGCACTAGAAATGGAAATTGGGGGTGGGTTTTGTCCTAAAAGCAAAGCACCTAAACTAGAAAACTATTTGTGCAAAATTGAAGTGCAAGTTAAAGTGCTGCTGCAATACATCTCAGGAGTTCAGCTCTGGAATACTGGAATTCTTTTCATTTGATTATAACATTTGTTACAGCAGGGTGTGATGATGCCTCAGGAAGGGGAAAAGACTTGAACAAGAAGCACTTGTTTTGTATAATGCCAAATAATATCTTTGCCTGATTCTAAGATACACTAAAAATAAAAGCTTTGCATTCATGCACTACTTTAGCACTGAAAAGGAGCCCCAGAGAACATCTTATTTCTGCAGTGTGGATTATCAAGCTGCCAAGAAAGAAGTACTGCAAAGTGGTTTTATGGGGCTTGTTACTGACTGATAAAATTTATGTTGTCACTTAGGAAACAGGGATTCTTAATACTTGTAAAGAACAGCAGTTGTCATAATGAAATCAGGCTGCCTGGAAGCCAAAATAAAACAAAACTTAAAGGGAGATTTTGCTTTAGACAATTTTGGAACTTCAGTGGGGATGGAAGGTATTAAGACAGACCTGAGCTTATTCACCTTCTCATCATGGGTTAAATTGGATTAGTGGTTTCTTGATTGCTTGTTCCTTTGTTTGGTTCTTGTCTTTAGTGAAGTGACTGGTTCAGTATTACCAGAAATGAGAACTGATTCAATACATTCCCATTCTGCATCCTCAGGGAAAGACTGTGAGCAATGAAAGGATACTTGGATTTTCTGAATGAATTAAATTATAGTACTCACACAACTGAGTTAACCACCAGACCCAAATACTTTTCTGGATTAGAATCACACTACTGAGTTTTCCAAGAAAAAATGCTACACAGCTTATTCCCAGTGATCAGTGAAGATACTGCAGGTACTGAACATTTATCTGGAATTTTCTCAGAGCCAGAACAGTGTCTGAACTTTCAGACACTGAAATGACTATGAAAATTTTATTGTTTCTGTGAAATCTTGGCCCCCACCAAAAAAAGAGAGATTTGTATCATCAGCTTTAACGAGGACATGATTTTACAGAAGTGTTCCATTTATAACACACAGGACTAATTACACTTGATGTGGGGCCTTTTTGTTTCCCCCAAAGCATAACTTGGGTGCGAGGGTGTTTTAAACCCAACACACGGAGGAAGCACAGACAACCCTTCCCATGCTGCTGCTCTGGGAGCCTTACATGCACATTAAGACATTTACATACTCTATAAAGTTTATAAAGCCATCACTGGATATAATTAAAGGTATATTTTCTTCCAACTGATCTTCTTAAAGTAGGTCATCATGTTGATTTAAGGAACTGAAATGGTGCCTGTAGATGTTTAATGAAAATAACGGCCCGTTAGTAACATGTGAGCACAATTTATTGACTCACTCCCCCTTCACTGAGGTTCTTATTCCCAGTTACAAAGCCACTTTCTGAAGCTGTAATAACATCATTTCCTTCCCTTCCCCCTACCCTTTTATTCTAGAAAGATTAAAAAGAATAAAAGGATCTGGTCATAAAACCTGAAGGCTCCAAGAGTCACAGTTAAATGCCCAATTCAGCCTAAGGAGTGAGGATCAAACAGGCTCCTTTCCTGGCACTGGCCACATTCTCAAGGAGGTCACCATTTCTGAAACACAAGCCCATCAACACCTTGTAGAATCCAACCTCAGACCACAGCAACTCAACCAGAGAATGAGTTGGGACTTGAGGCCCCTTTTGTTGAGCTTTGCACCACGCTCATGGCTCTGGGGCACGTCACACCTCCTCTGATTCATTTATGTCAAGTTTATTTTGCACCATCCCACCGAAAAGAGGAGTCAAAGGCAAAGTAAATGTTATTCTCTCCCTTCAAGTGTGTGCACAGAGAAGTTACAGCAAATAATCACGTTGAAGAAGTCTAGAGGTTGTGCTCAAATTCCTGTGCAGCTCATTCAGTGCAGATGAAATATTCGAAGCATTGAAGGGGATATGACAAGAGTTTGGCCACTTTATTTTAAGCTTTCATTAAATAATGATAAATTACTATGAGAAATCTCTATAGAAGATGGATTCTCATACCAGTTATAAGCATTGGCAGGGAGTTTAATCAAATGAATGTAAAATATTATTTGAAATATTAGGTCTAATTTTTATATGCTGATAACATGTGTAGAGTTTTGGCAGTTTTGAACTAATGTTTATGTTGAATTACTGAAAGAAGAGCAGGATTCACTTGATGGGGTAGGAGAATTAGGCACCCAGACCACAGGATCTTTTGAAAATCCCAGACTAAATAAATCATCTTCTGAAGGACTTTTCCTGAGCTATAGAGAACAGGTATTTTGTTCATTTTTCATTGTTACTGTCATCTGTGAAACATTGTGACTGTCAGGAAAGACAGGCTAAATTAACATTACTGCAGGTACCATGAGCAGTTCTGAAAAGAATATAAGGCTTTTAAGGAAGACCTGTAAGAGGAGAGAATTATGACACTTCCTACTGCATAGAACAGCAATGAAGAAGTACAGGATGATCATTTCCCAGCTATTCCTCTCTGTTTTCCAGCAATGGACTGTCCAAATTTTAGAAAATGGGGATGGTGGTGGTAGTGTTTGGAGTTTTTTAATTAATCAAAAGGAATTCTTACCATTTTTATTCTTGACTTTTCACAGTGCAAGTGTGTTTACTCTAAAAAAATCTGATTTTTCACTAGAAAGGCAAAATGCTTAGGTAAAAACCCAAAGATTTTGACTCTAAATAGTGCTGCCTTTCCCCCTACCCCTTCTGTAAGGTGCAAGTTCTCTTCAGTCTCAGAGGAGTGGAGGGAGCAAAGATGAGCAGAGAACCCACGAGCTCCAACCCTTCTGTCAGTGTTGTGTCTCCTCAGTGCCTTGCAAGGGATGGCAAGGGCAGGATGGAGCATGAGCCAAGTCAGCTCCCCCAGACACTTCTCTGCAGTTCTGAAATCTTCATTAACTTTGAGGTCCACCCCCCACCCGAAGCTTCTTTTCCATTAAGTTTGTAAACAGCCATTTGCAAACAGGTTCTCCACTGCAGGTCTAAGCAGAGAACACAAAGGAACAGAACTCGGAGCCTCTTATCACTAAGTCACCCATTTGGGAGGGGAAATAATTAAAAATAAACAAGCAAACAGAGCAGGGAAGTTTGTTTCTGTGATTCACTGCAACACTCGTGGCAGGTTTGGGGTATTACCTGAGGAGTTTGGCTGCTTCTCTTTCTAAAAGGAATCTCAGACACCAACCCAGCCCTAGGATTGGCACCCTTTGTCCTTTGGCAGGGACAGGCACCTTCCAGCACATAAACCCACACTGCTCCCCAGAGAGAAAAGGCAGCCAATTATCCAGAACAAATTGTGACTGTAACAGTGAAGATCATTTTATTATTGCCTGGAGGGTTTTTGAAGCTCTTTCTATGAAATTGTCTCCTAAATAATTCAATGAAAGTGATTTACTTTGGTGGGGAACTTACAGGGGAAAGCCTTTCAACAGAGTATTCTGTCAAAAGTTATTTAAATTAATTTAATCTTAATTTCAAACAAATTGACTTGGATCAAATTTCAAGATCAATTAACAAAGGCTGGTAATTTCTTTGTGTGTTAAGTGGCTACAAAGAAGGTAACAACATGGTAATGTCCACTCTATTCCTGCCCAGAAATACTGCAAAGTGCTACTAAGAAATAGAAACCTTTGATCATGAACCATGAAGAACTTGCAAGGACTTTAAAACCAGTTCTTTAATTTCTTTAATGCTCTGCAGCACCTCTCCTCCCCCCACTGTGCTACCTCCCCAAAGGAACAACCCCCAGCACACCTTCAGCCCTTGGCAAAGCTCCTGATGGATCTGGACCAGTCCTGAAGTTCACAGGGGCCACTCAGGGTAAACAAATACCAACTATGTGTCTGCACATGCTCTGAAATACAGCCAGCAGAACAGAAAATGCTTTACTAAACAGAATTTATGGTGGCTATCTGACTGGATTCTTTTCTTTCCTTTGCTCTGATTTCCTTTGCTGTGCAGCCACATTTCACAGGAACACAAATATTTGCAAGCTCGGGATCACCTTTTGAAGCCACCTCAGCCTTCTGCAAAATTATCTCCTGCTATCAATCCCCTCAGGAGGTCCTCTAAATTAAAGGCAGGCAGAGAGAAGCCCATTTTCACTTGCCACCAGCAATCTTTCATGAGCTGCCAATACATCTTGAACAGCTGGGGCTGGAGGAGCCTCTGAGCACGGTTATTACCTGACCCGAATCAGAGAAGCTACTTGTCAGAAACTCACTTTCAGAGGGAGCATGAATTTACAGGGAATTGGACTTTTTTACTAATTCACATGGAACAAAATGCTTTTCCTTTAAGTTTCTCATAGAGTTTAACAGAAAGAAGAATAAAAGAATAGCAAGGCCGTGTCAACTCCCCTTTGGAGTTCCTGCGTCTCCAAAGTTAAGGCAGCTTGTAGGAGGTTTTATCAATTCATTTGCAAACTGAGCTTGCCTTTTCCTCCCCCTCTCTTTTGTTTTTGATTGGAAAACCAGGTTTGCTTAAATCTCAGGAGTCTGACTAAAGGCAGGGTGGCAGGTTTCACAGGGATGCAGGAAGGAGGACTGGAGCTGCAGTGCTTTCAGACAGCACTGATGTGTCGTGGTACCGGTGGGTGGTTGTGCCACTTGGAAGTGAGAAGAGCAAATAATTATATGGCAGTTAATTGAGTGGGACAGAGGCTCCTCAAGGGACTGCCTTTGGTTGGCATTGCCCAACCTGCCCTCTTGCTGGCTGAGGGAACATGCAGGAGAGGGTCTCTCAGTTGTTCCCAACACTGTCACTCTTCACCTCCACCTGAGACATGAGAGAGGCAGCAGATGCTGTTTGGGAAGAAAGGCTCAGGAGACAAGTGTTGGGAAGCAATTAAACAAAGGAACCAGAGCAGGTCAAACAAATGTTTGATCTCACTGAGGCAAAACAGGAACACTACTCTGATTTTTGCCACACCCCAAGTGACAACATCAGCTGCTGAGCTTTTATAGCATCCCTAAGTCCTCTTCCAGCAGTTTTACTGCAACTTGAATTTAAATCACTCTTTGAAAACCTTATGCTGCATTCCTGTCAAACAGTTCTGTTTCCATGTATTGCCAGGGGTACAGGCAGTAATTCAAATATTCCTAAACTGAGTTACAGCCAAGCTCAGGTATAACACAGTCGTGCCTCTGGCCCTGTTTGCACCTCTGCTCGTTCCCTTTGCCCATCCCACTGCCCATTCCCTCTGCCTGCCCATGATGGAATTAGGGGAATCCTTTCTAAAGCTGTGGACAACAGGAAAACACATGGAAGGTCACCTGCATTTCCCAGGGCTTGGAACTCCACTTGTGAAGGACAAATCTCCTCCAGAGTTTAATAATGGGGAAACTTGAACATGGAGGTTTAGGAAATAGTGCTATTGTACTAATCCTAATCATCAGATGGGATTATATGACAAACACTACATATTTTAAAACTGCAGTAATCACAGAAGTGGAACTTTTTATAGAAATATTTTAAAGCTCTTATCAAATATATGCTCTACTATTTATAACCAAAGTCCCAAATCCATATTTTATGCAACTTCCAATTACTCTTCTAACAGAGGACTTATTAATTTAAAAGCAGTTATACTTATCAACTTGGAGCCAAGCAGATGGGCTGGAGCTTTGGCATCTGTGGGGCAGATTAACCCTTCCCAAGGTCCTGCAAACACTTCAGATGTTTCCTAACCACACCATCTTTGGCAGAACTAACTCCCTCACAGGCTAAACAAACAAAGCATAAGGTGCTCAGGTGATGCCCTGTGGAAGAGAAGAATGAGGCCTCTGCAGATCCTGAAACAAACTTCTACATTTAGAAGAGCTTTGGTGGAACACAGAGAAGAAAAGGTATAAGTGGAACAACAGACAATGTTAAATTCTGCCTGATAAATAAATGACACAGGAAAAACCATAAGAGACAATGAGAGACAATGCTCAGTATTGTAAGAAACAGGGTGACCAGCTCAGACTTCTGGAGTTCAAGCTGAAGTTTATGTTTCTTATATTTATATTTCACATGTTCAGTAGAATCAGGAGAAAAATGTTTTCTTCTTTAATGCACAGCAAAAACTTGTGGTCAGATCTTAACCTGAGACATCTAAAGTCACAGAAAAAAAGCTACCAAAAGAATTCCACCCATGGAAAATCTGAATTATCAGCAGCAACTTCAGGTTATGAAGACACACACATGTGCAAAGAACTTCTGCAGCTCTGCATTCAGACTGGAAAAACATAAAATTATAAAAACACTGTCAAGTTTGAAAAAAGGGATTGAAAACAAATAGTTGCTGATTAAGGGAAGAGCTGGAGAGCAGCAGCTCAAGGTTCCCTTCTCTGCTGTGAGGGACCCTTGTGTTAACTTTCAAAATAGATTTTCCAGCCAGCTTTCTGCTTCAAACAGGATTAAAATAAAAAAAAAATTAAAAAAGGAAATAATTCCTTCCTATTCTTGTACTCAGAAGCTTTGGATTGAATGGAAACTGCAAAAAGAGCAGTGGAAGAGTCATATCCAATTTTCAGAAGCAGAATTTGAAACCTGAGTTCCACAAGAGAAAAAGCCCCAGTGCTTAGGAAAATTCTAAATCAGGATATTTTCAAAATGCATTTTTCTCTTTCCGAGGCCTTCTACAGCTCTGTCAAGTTTCCCTTCTCTCCATCTCAAAGGAAAAATAATTAAACACTAACAGGGTTTTGATGAGCAAAGATTTACACACAGGAATCCTCTTAGGGAGGGAGATTACAGGGCCAGGCAAAGCTGAAGTTCCCAGGAACATGAAGTGGGTCTGTGTTTCAGGGGCATTAAACGACGCCTGGAGGGTCTTCTGCAGAGTTTTCTGTGTTTCTGCAGAATTGTCTGTCATCCAAAAGGCTTCTGGAACCAGAAATAGGTGGAAATCCTACCAAGACCTGAGGAAGAATTTCAGACTTGGAGATTATTAGTTTGAGGTGACAAGGGTACAAGAAAGGACTGGCATGAATTTGCCATCTTTGGAAAACAGAAATGAAACCCCCAATCCATCCTCCAGTTCCTTGGGAGCAGGTATGTGGGTCTCAGAAAGATCAGCTTTTCATAAATAACCACGACACGAACTTGAAGGGACCTGAACACATTTTAACTTTCATAAGGTCTTTTTGAGAGACTTTATGTGAATTGACTTTTTTAAAGTGACAAGAAGTTCTTCAGGAACTCCAGATCTCAGCACCCAGATGTTATTTCCTTAAGAAAAATTGGAAAAAGTAAATTCACAAAACCATGTAAATGTTCAAGTTTTCATTGAATTAACTTCCTCACTCTAATTCCAAGAAAGGAGGAGGAGAGAACAGGTGAGTTGAAGAAAGTTTTATTTTGCACTTTGCACTAATAATGGCTAAAAAAGAAGTTTGAGAAGCAACCAAAAAAAAGTTAGTGTTTAAAAAAAGTTAAATGTTACTTCCAGCTCTAACTAGAAGTTTTATCACCTCTCACTTTATGCAGTATTTTGTTAAATGGGAATATATAGATAAAACACTATAGGATTCCTTCTCATCTTCTGCCTCACAAGAAATTCTAAACAAGATCCTTCATATTTAAACCTGTTTTCTGGTCAGGCCATGACACAAGCAGAACAGTTAAGAAATGGATCATTCAAAAATCATTAGGTTGACTAATTGGATAAAGAATCCTAATTTAAAGCATTACCAAGACTTTATTTGCACAAGATTTATTTCTTGCAAGACTGAAATAAACACATTTTTCCAATAAGGAAAACATTGCTCTTTCCATTGTTAAAAATCAACTGTTTCCAGCTGCATGTTACGGAGGGAAGGCAGATTTCAGCAGGAACCCTCGTTCCCTGCTCCCTGCCACAGTGCACACTGCATTAGGAAGTCATTTGAAATATTAATACAGCAGTTTATCCTGGACATTTGTACGACACGGAGCTCAAGCTCCTCCTGGCTCTGTGTGCCAAGTTCATCTCTGCTCAGGCTCCCCAGAGAGTCTTTGCTGAGCAGAACTGAGAAGGGGGAAAAAAGGAAAAAGCACAAAGGAAAATTGCTGCTTTGAAGGAAGGAGAGAGACACAAAGGGTTGGAGAAGGCAGAGAAAGATCCAAAGGACCTTTGCTTTGTCTGTCTTCAGGGCTCAAAGGGTCAACAGCTTCTCACAAGGCTCTGGGTTTCTGAGCCAGCCAGGGATGTCACCTGTGGCCATTTTCTTGTCCTTGCCCATCCTTTCCACTGCCCAGAGGGGACAGGAGCTTCTCCTCAGCAATTCTGCCACCTCGGCTGGTCCAGGAGACAGAAACACTTTGTCCTTTATCTCCCTTTTTGCACTGGCTTTCAAGTTGAACAACAAACTGAAAGTTGACACATGCAAGGGCTAAACAGCCTTTCCCAATACTCTAATTTCTATCTCTCTACCTAAGCTAGCCAGGGTAAAAGATAATTTTCAGTCACAGACATGTTTTCTGCCCAGGAAATCTTCCAAGCAGTTCTATAAATGCAGCTCCTGCCCCTCTTTGCTGCTGCAGGGCTTGGGCTTCTGGCACTGGGTTGGTTTCCTCCTTGGAGGATGCTCAGGTGGGAATCTTTCTACCTTTTCCTGCTCTCTTTGTCTAATACAGGTAAATAGACATGTACTTTCAACACAAAACCTAGAAGCTATTTGTGGTAGGCAGCAATACATCAACTAAATGAACCAACCCCTAAACTGATTCATCCAGCCAATACAAAAACAAAATCTCCACGAAGTTTTGTAGTGAATGGATGGACCAGTAACAAATGAATAATAAAAAAGACCCTGTGAGATTATTGTGGTTCCCTTTCTTCATTATAATAGGGAGGTTCCACCCCCTTCATTTGTAAAGTCCTCGGAGAAGAGGAGACGCCGCTCCCTTCATTTGTAAAACACCAGGAGAGCACTGGAAGGACTCAGACTACTCAGGAATGCAAAATCCACACAGAATAACCACCTCTCAAAGCAAAGAAAATAATTCATGGTAAAGGCATCTGAGTAGAAATCCAGCAAGAAAATGAAATAGAAAGTCCCCCATTATCACTGGTTAAAAGAACCAAAAGAAGTGACAAAACATCAGTGGACTAAAAACCTAAACTAAGAAAAAGCTTAAAAGAACTTTCTGGTCACTGCTGACAAAAAAAATAAAAGCAGCTTATGAAGCATTAATAATAAATGTTTTAATGTTTGACTACAGTTTTCTTTAGGGATGATGAGCATCCTTTGTAAAACAAAGGATTACATAAAAAATACCTGACTCTTCTCTATTTGTTCTCAAGATGGGAACAATTCATAGGACCAAGAAATACTTGTTCATTCAGGCCCCAAAAACCAGGCACTGAAGGATGTTACATCTGAAACAGGAAATCTGTTATGTATGAAAGCAGAAATCCCCATTTGTCTGGGCATTAGTAAATGCAAATATTGAATGTTACAAATCAATTTAGTTAAATCAGCCACCATGAGCCAAAACAGGGACATTGCCAGTAAAGTCAATGGAATTGGGTAAATTGGTATTAAACCAAACAAACTCCAACACCAAATGGCCCTCACACAACTGCTACAATAACCTGGTTTTATTTTTAAACAGGTACAACTTATTGTTAATCTTATAAACTCTGTGCTTTCCCCAGCTGTTTTATCTCAGACTCTTCATATTTTACTGCCTGAAGCAAGTGCATCTTGAAATTCCAGGTTTTGTAGGAGAAACCCATTGGACCAGCAGGGGAGTCAAGGCCAATGCTCAGTGTGTCTTTCCCTGTCCCATGTTGGAGCTGAACAGATCAGCTGACCCTAAAACTCCATCTAACCCAAGAGATCTTACCAGCCAGAGGCACAACTGATGGTGGAAAAACCCACAAATGCAAGAGAAAATGGACAGCCAGAACTGTCAGCATGAAATACACCCAACAACAGCCCAGCAGCTTATAAGGACAAGGGAAAAACCAGCAAAAAACACAATGCTTTGCTGAACAGGAGGCACTCAGTGGAGTTATTAATGCCAAGAACAAACATTATTGCCATAATATCACTCAAGATTCCTTCAACAGGGCCCCCTGAGGGAACAACTTGGGGTGTGTTGACAATCAAGTGTAGTAGGGAAACAAAAGGACACTCCAGCTAAAGAGACATTTATCTGTGCAGGACTTAAAAATGATGAAAAGCAACTTCCAAATAAACCCCCATCTTTCTAGCAAGGCAGCCACTGCTCTCAATAACAGCTCAAAGACTCAATGCACACTCAGGCTGCACCCATGAAGAGTCCACAGGATAATAAATGATTAATAGATCTCACAGACGACAGCAGTGCTTTAAATGCACTTCTACAGAATCTATTTTATGTGGTTACAAACAATCCCAGAGATAATTCAACTACTTATCACTTCTTGGCCTTTTAAAATATTGTTAGTAGGGTCAGGTTAACAGGTCGAGAAAACCCCAGATATGGAGATTAGAACAGAGAACCATAAAGTTAAATAATGGGGCCCCAGTTAGGAAATAAACCTCAGCTCGTGCTACTGATTTTCTTCCTCAGCCATCTCCTCCTCCTGTTCACACCTCTGAATCTGCTGATAGACCACAAGTTAAAATAAATACATAAAAGTCTAAATCCTTGTGGATCTGATCAGGCCACAGTGGCTGCATTCTGCCACCTTCATAACACACCAGCATATTATCACAGACCTGAAAAACTAAAAGATATAAAAATCTCAGTGAAATGAATTTGACTTTGTGAAAAACAAAGCAGAAAGTCAAAGTGATTTGTTTTGACAATTCTTCCACCTAGAACTTTATCTGAGCCAACATCTTCCTGGGAAATGTTTTGACTCTGACACAAACATGTTTTCCAAAGAAAAACCAGCCACGACCAGAATGTTTGCACTGCACTGGCAGCACATTAAAGTGGGCTGAGCTCTCAGCAAGCTCCTGAAGGTATTTCTGGCACTGCTGTGGCATGTCTGGCATGACCCTGAGCACAAGAGAGGACCTGGAAGTGTTTGTTCAGCATATTGGTGGTGTTTGCCTTTCCTTTCATGCTCCAGCACTTCATCCTGTCTGCTCTTCAGCAGGTGGGAATACTTTTGCCTCCTGGAAGGCTGTAACTCACAGACACCTTAGCACTAAGCAAGTATGTTTGTGTCACTCACTTTTCAGTGAGTTTTTCGCAGAAAATCAACTCTTTTGGCTACTTTTGTAGAAAGCACTTGGTGAGAGAACAGCAACGACAGCTCTTGGATCCAACTTACACATCTATGGGTCTGCCTGAGTAAAATGGTTTATCTTACAAGGTGAGGGCTTTAAGTTTTTTAACACTATTAATAAAGTCCATTAGTTATAAAGATTCATTAAAGAGGGGAAGGGGATGGGCCATAAGTGCTCTCCAGGCTGAAGGAAGCCTGCAGGCACCACGAATGTTAACACATATTAAACAACACGAGCCCAAGAGCCCTCTGGAGTTTTCTTTGAGTGCATTACTTTTAAATTAGAGATGGGAAATTTTCCCTGCTGAAGCTGGACAGAAAACAGCTGTGCTCATTAAAAGAGGAGGAACTGCTAAGTAGTTATATAATCAACACTGTGTAATTAACAGAGAATTATAATGGTAGATGTGACGTTGAGCTGAGCAGAATGTTAACAACAGCCTGGCAGGCGGCTGCCCTTTGTGCTGCCCCCTGTGTTCCACAGCCAAATGCTTCTTCATTGTTCCCCAGCCTGGCTTGGCAACCACGGAAACGTCTTTACTGCTCTGTAACACACGTATCAGGTAGGCAAGAAAAGCTCCTGCAGAGCAGGAGGTGGAGAAACACATCCTAAAATTCTTGGAGCCTTCCCCCTGACAAACTGCTCATACTCAGCCGTTGACAGAATGAGAGGGAATGAGTTCAGGTTGTACCAGGGGAGGTTTAGAAGAAACACTAGGAAAAAAATCGTGGAAAGGGTTGTAAAGCATTGAAGGGGCTGCCCAGGGAGGCAGTGGAGTGAACATCCCTTGGAAGTGGATTGGAACTTAGGGATGTGTTTTGGTGGTTTACACGATGTTTGAACTTGATGGTCTTAGAGGTTTTTTCTAACCTTAAAGGTTCCATGATTCTATGATTGTAAGAGCATGCTGAGCAACACGAGGGGTACTGAAGCATTCCTAGAGCTGGAGAGACTCTTCTCAGTATGCAAAATCCCATTTATGGCATCTGTGGACTAAGATACAAAGGTGTCCTCATCTCAGACCATTTATTTGCAGGTCCCTCACTCATAGGGGCTGTTTATTGATGGGATCCTCAAGCCAGTGAAATATTCCCAGCACAGAGTCAATGAAGAAGCAGAGAAAGAGCATCTGCAATAGGTCTGTCAATCTGAGTGTCAGAGGAGATTGGAATGTAGGGACAGATCTCTGAGGGAATGGTACAGAAGCAAACAGCACCAGAACACAACATGAGAGCATTCGGCATCTGGTGCCACCAGGGAGCTTGGACAAAACCTGTTTCAAGATATTCCTGTTGCAGAACTTCCACTGATTTTAATGAGAATTTAATGTACAAACACTTAAAACCATTACTGCTTTAGTCCCTCTATAATTATTTCTAATTTACAGACAGAAAATCAATCACTTGCCCAAACATGTCAGCTCTGCCAGAGGGGTGTGACCCACCCCAGTGCCAGTGATGAGCACAAACCCAGGCAAAAATAACCCTGTGTCATCTTGTTTTAGGGCTGCTGCTTTGTGTTGGCTGGGAGTGCACCTCATGAGATTTCCTCCTCAGGGCCAAGCATTTACAGCAGGCTCAGCTGTGCCACAATTGTGCAGTGGAGACCTTCAAATGCAGGGAGAGAAGCTGTAAAGGACTCCAAACTACACACGATGCTGCCCTTGTTCTGCCATCCCTCAGCTGGGCCACAGGACAGGGTACACAACACCAGGCATCCAAAATGCCCTACGGACCCACAAGCTCCAGACTTGCCCTGGTGGGTCTGAGATGCCTCCCAAAGGGCTCTTGTGGAAAGGAGAAATCGATGTCAACATCCCTCTTCTCCCAACTGCACTATGTATAAGCTTTCTGGGATTCAGCTCTGCCACCGTATCCTTCATTCTTCATCCCACCCTGTATGCCAGGGAGAGGAGCAGATAATACTGATTACAGCCCACAGAAACAAAAGGGACAACTGGGAGTTCTCCACTAAATGCTGACAGTGGGAATGATCATTAGCTTTGAACAAAACTACTACTGAACCACCAAAAACTGCCTTTAAGGTGCCTACTGGTGAATATATGTACACAAACCAGCTCTTGCCCTCCTCCATTACCCACACACAGCCTGCCAAGAATATTCCTTACCCTGGACCTGGATTTGCCACTCTATGGATAGAAAACTGCCAAATCCTACACCATTCTGGTCACATTTAAATATAAATCCACCAGAGGCATCCTCCCTCTGTTTCCTGAAACAGGTCTGAGTTCTCTCCACAAAAGCATCCTGATGGTGGCACAAACATCTTCTACATTCAGCCTTTTGTTTTTTCAAAACCAAAAAGCCAGTTGGGCCAAAAGTGAATGTCATACTCCAACTCCTGCTTTCCCCTCAAAGAAATGAGTTTTTCAGGTAAATTCATCAACCAGCAAGTAGGTAGTAAATTATAAAACATAACCTGGGAGTCCTGATTTCCTGGTCGTTTTCTTTAACCACTAGATGACACTACTTCCTTAGATAACAGCCCCCTTTCCAAGGTTTCTGAGCCCTTCACTGGCTCCCGACAGAGTTCTGGATATCAATTCCAGAGTTCAACACAGAAATAAAACAATTAACACACTACGAGATAAGCAGCTCAGCTACATTGCAACGTTTTTCCTTTCCTTGGTTCCTGACTCCTCTCTCCCTGGCCTATTCAGGCTGTTCCATTTAATGTTCTGTGCATTTTCAGTTTTCTTGCAACCTGCTAAAAATTCCACCATTCCCAAGGCATGTCAAAGCAGATAAATAAATAAATAAGGGTTTATAAAAACTGAACCTTCCAAATAAGAACTGTTTTCAAGGTGATTCTTAGAACTCCAGACATACTCAGGAGGGATTCACTTAGGACAGATCTGCCAGAGCAGGTACTGAATCATGGCAAGGCTTAAGGATCTTAATCTGGACTCAGTGAATGGGATGCCCAATTTATGAGTTGGAATTTTTGCTAATTCTTCAGGGACTGTTCAATGTTGCATTATTGCAAATGCCATATGATACATTAAAATGTTTTTTATTCACCACTTTTGTGTGGGTTTAATTATGAGCATTGGACAGACTATTTTAGCTTCCCACATTAAAACAGAATTGTGTCTTTTATTTTACACTTCAAAATCTGCTTTTTTCTGTTCCTCAAGGGGTGGGTTCTTTGTATTTAATTGCTTCTGGAATGGCACACTGTCATTTAACCCTCTTGTTTAGTCTCATTTTCCACCTTCTCTATTTTCACACACAATTGAACTGACTTACAGCAAAATAGAATTTATTAAGCTGAAGACAATGTGTGTAATCAACATAATGCACTGTCTGCTAATCCCTGGTTACTCCATTCGTTTTTTAATGTTTATTCGACTTTTGGTCCACATTGTTGAACAGAGAATATGGATTTTCTTAACTGAGAAGAGTCATTCAATTGGAAAATGTGTGTGATACTTTGTATGTTATGTGCACAAGTACCAGCACTTGATAAAAGGACCATCCATCAAATCAGTGCAAGGAGCTTTAATTCACAGGGATCTGGAAATTCCTCTTGTCTATTAAAAAAAAAAAAGGCATTGGTGTGATGTGCTGCCTAAATGTACCTAAGAAGTGTGGTCAGAAGAGTGTGATTACTCATCTTATGAAGCTCAAAAAGTCCAGCCAAGATCTAGACATGGAGTATCTGCACACATGAGAGCTCACCTGTGCTGTAAAGGGGTTGAAAGTCAAGCTCTCAATGCTACGAAGAACCAGAAATATGATTTACTGGGCAGTCTTTGATTCATACCATCCACCTCTCCCAAAATTTGTTATCCCAAACTAGCAGTAGCATAAGCATTCTGGGATGTATGGGACCATTACAATAGCATTATAGGATCATGGAATGGTTTGGGTTGGAAGGGACCTCAAAGCCCATCCAGTTCCACCCCCTGCCATGGGCAGGAACACCTCCCACCAGCCCAGGTGGCTCCAAGCTCCATCCAACCCAGCCTTGGACATTTCAAGGGATGGAGCAGCCACGGATTCTGTGGGCACCCTGTGCCAAGGCCTGCCCACCCTCACAAGGAAGAGTTTCTTCCCAATATCCCATCTAAACCTACTCCCTGCCAGTTTAAAGCCATTCTCCCTTGTTCTTGTACTGCATCCCATGAGATGGATCCTCACAACTAACCCAAACACAGCACCGTTTTTTGCTACTTTAAATTTACTCTGCATCAACAATCAGACTCCTTCAAGTAGATGCTACAGCAAGTACAAACAATAACCCAACCAAGGAATAGCAAACAGACCTGTTTTCCAAGGGGGAGGGAAAACAAAGAAAAATCCAAGCAAAACCACATGATACTATAAGAAAGGGAAAATGGTTTGTCCCCAGTGTTGGTCACTTCACGTACCAGCAAAAGACACTGTCAGGAGAACAAACTCTGTTCTGCCACACAGTGTTGGCTTTGAGGAGCACAGGGAAGTCAGACACCAAACATCACCCTACACATGTGCAGTTTTCCTGAGTCAAGGCACCTGCCTTCAGCTGGACAGACAAACATCTAACCTGAATTATTGCTCATCTGATACCAAATTGCAAACAGCAGGTTCTGCCAACGGACTAATTGATGGAAAATGGAACCCAGCCCATTCCCACGCACTGGGTTTGCAATGTCTGTCAGCGCTTTGTCGTGCAGGGGGAGCAGAGGGAGGAACATGGTCCTGTTTACAGGACATCAACAAGGAGCTGATTTCAAACATCTCACCAAACAGATCCTTGTGGAGACATTTAGCTCTTTTATTTTCCAGTTAAAACAAATGCTGTTTCTGTCTGTACTTAGTTTCACTTTGTTCCTTTTCTAACTGACATGCCACTACACTCCCATTTGCTTCCTGTTCCAGAGAATTTGTCACTTAAGGGAACCCAGAGCACTGTAAGTGGTGTGAGACAGTAACTCCACAGACTGTGTGTGGAAGCAGAACAAGCACCCACTCTGCTCCCACTGATGAGCTCCAGGAGAGTGTTTCCATTCCAGAGCCCTCATTTCAGATGGGGAAATACAAAGGGCATTTTCAGAGTTAACAATGAAGTCTCAAGGCAAGCTCATTACCTTGAATTACCTTCTCTATCCAGACACATCACTTACTCCCTCCTAGCTCAGCTCTGGATCTATCACACAGGGGGAATGATTTCCCCACTTCACAGGGTGGGAAATATTGCTATACACTTGCCCATTGCAGTGATTGGGAAAATCAGGATTTTTTCCATGAGGGAAACAGAACTGCTGATATAAATGAGTGTGCTGAATTCCTGCTGTGACACTGCCCTCTGAACTCACTGCAGGACTGATTCCTGGTGGGCTTCAGCCCTTCACTGAAATCCCAAACAGTGTAAAATATTACTGGAATCTTGATGAAGAGGAAAACTGCATTGCAAATCTTCAACTTGTACAGTACATTTCTACTACACTTCCCAGGCTTTATGGCCTATAAAGACCATCATGGTTTCCTCTTCCCGTCCATCTCTGCTGCAACACCAAAGCCCTTGGGAATACCACAGAAGTCTGATGAGCTTGGAGACAAGAAGTATGCTTTGTAAGCTCCATTATACAAGAGGCTTTTAAAAAACCTGGAAAATTATGTTTGATGCAGAACCTCCAGCAAAGCCAAGAAGGTCTGAGCATTCAGAACCCATTTGGCAGTTCTGGAATTAGACACCTGTGGATGCAGCTGACCTTCAAAACCCTGAATTGCTCCCAGAAGCTCAATAAAATGCAACAAGTTATCTCACCACTTTTCCATAATCTTCATGAGAAGTAAAAGGTTTGAAAAGGAACATAACAGAGGACATGTTTTGCAAATTAAATATTAGCTACACATTTCTGAAAGAAATAAACAACTTACAGAATTCTCTTCAGGTTCAGCTCCCTATCAGCTAAATTGGATCTTGTCTGTGAGAGAGATAAAATCAGCAATTCCCTATCTTTAATCTTGGATTTAATAAACCCATTTTTCTCAAAGGGCTAAGCAACCCTGATTGCATTTCTGTAGCTTGTCAGGTGGGAGATTTCGTGTGCTTTGGGGTGTTGTTTTATTTAAGTTCAAAGCATCTTCCACTTCACCTGGAGCCAAATGATGATGTTTAATGACCTTGCCACCTATAGAAACAAAACTGATCCAGTGTTCAGGCTGCACATAAACACTTTTCTGTGTTCTGACACTTTTAGCAAAAGCATTCATGCCAGATTTTGTTTCATTTGCCAATAGAATCATAAAAACAAACTGGAAGGGACCTTAAAGATCATCCAGTTCCACCCCCATCCACTCCACCCACCCCCATGGGCTGGGATTAAATGTAACAAAAGACACCTTCCTGCAAAAGAGACAACTGAATTTCTGCAGTTTATTCCAGTGAAAAAATTCGAGGGTCACCCTGTAGGGCAGAATTGATCCTGGCTGGGGTCTGCACAGCACCAGCTCAAAGCTGAATTAAGTGAGTAAGTACTTTTGGCTGGCTCTGCACACAGCTTGGTATTGACCCACTAAGCACAAAGAGGCTGTTTAGAACACTTTGACCAATGTTTCCTTCTTCCACATTTCTTATTTGACTGGAAATAAAAAGGTTCTTATTTATTTATTACAATAAATATTTATGCCTTTATGTTTGCTGTTCCACACAGTGGTTCATGAAAACAGGTGAAATGCTTATTTCAAACACTGTTGCATAACTGTCATGTATGACACAGGTCCCTCCATTCAGTGTTCCACACCATGTAATTACTGCTTTCCTCAGCAGAGGGGAAAAAAAAACATCTATAAGATTTCCTATATGAATACATTGTCTTTCCTATTAGCCTGGTGATAAGAAGACACAGAGGAGACGATGGGAGGTTTGGGCAAACACAAGTCACACAGAGTGCACTGGAATTTACACCATCTTCTCTTTGAAAAGGTTTTATATTGAGATGATTGTCCAGCTTGATTTTTCTCTGGGAAGATAATGCTATAAACCAGTTCTAATCCACTGCTCTGGCATTATAAATATTTAGGCAGCACTTAACTTGTGCTAATATCTTTGTCTTGGCTGGCTCTCCCCTCACAGACCGCTGATGTTTTCTCACACAGCATTTGGCTTCTTTCTTACTAAACTTTTGCCACTCGTTTCAAAAAAATATGCATTTTTCAGCTACCTTTCACTTTGGCTTATTGGTCTGTCCCTCCCAGCCTTATCTTGTACTGTAAGTACTTCTCTAAATGCTTAATAAATCTGGTTTTCCAATAATGGCAAACTAAGTTGATCCTTCACCAGCTCCTACAGTATGGATTTCTTGGGAAAACTGTCACTTTTGACAAATACAATCCCTCTGCTTTACTGTGTAATCCTACGATAGGCTCAGCAATCAAAACCAACTAATAGGCCCTTCACAGATAATATCTGAGCTGGAATTACTTCTTTATAGCCTGGGAACATTTCTCATATTAAAGCAGTGACATCCATTTCTAAAAATCCTGGTTGTCATTTTGTGCAACTTTTAAGTGTCTGTAACTTAAACACAACTGGATTTACCCCTCACACCTCAACAAACAACAGAACAGCAGTTTCACTCCAATAACAAACCTCAGGTTCAGGCCTGAAGTTGAGGATCAGGCACACAGAGGGACAGTTTTCCTCTCTCACAGCAATGTTATAATTTCTGAGTTTATGGTTGAGATAAGGGCAGGATAAATGGATAGGGACGTGTGAGGAATTGGATAGATTAGTAGCATAAAGAGATACAGATAAAACCCTATAAAGGGATACAGACAAAGCTCTCAAACAGGTGGGAAAACCCCCTCAAATAGCCAGGACAGACACAGGATACCATTAACTACAGGAACAAGGCACAGAGATACAGGGTTAAAACACTGTTCTCACATGTCTAAAACATTCCCAGGACAATGCTGTGCTTATCTAAGTGTTTACATACCTCAAAGGAAGACCTAAATTAACAAGGAAGCAATTAACACTGACAGAAGCAATTCAAAGTCTACAGTTTAGTGGCTGAAAATCTGAACAATATTTTTGCCAGCTGGGTTATTTATTGCAGTTACTTCAACATCCAGTGTGATCTTTCTAATCATTAACAACACTGTGATGATTGCTGAGCTCTTATTGCAATGAAATTCTGATTATCTGAAGCCTTTAGTGATGTGAATAGTTTTGCCCTTTATTTTAAAACTCAAACACACTCAGACAAACAGCTAAACAGAAAGAAAAAGACAACTTGTAGCAGTACAACTTCACAGACATCTATAATAATTTATGGGCTCAATCTTCCTACCCAAAGTGTCAAACAGCACCTACGGCCACCTGAAAATAATTAACATTTCTTGCCATTAACATGGTTAAGCTGATTAGCATATCCAGCATCCTTGCTGACTGAGGATTCATGGAGCAGCACAGACATTGCCTTTTAGAGGGAATTTCTTTCACACACCTCTTCAGCTGGAGAGAAGGGACTTCCTGTGGCTGAAGAAAGCAGCTGGAAATGGCTGCTGCCAGAATAGAGAGACAGGGGGGAAACTTAGGAATGCCCAGAGCTTAAAAGCTTTTCTTCTCTCCATAGTCAGTGTAACTTCCCAAAATAGGCCTTCAGGGACATCAACATGCAGCTTCAAATTCAGGTGCCATGAAACAGTGTTTATTGGTTCTATTTCTTATTCTATACGGGGAATTTCTGGGAAGTTTCATTCAATTGAAACATTTCCTAGAGCAGAAACATGTTGATACTTGACTGTGTTTGACACAGTTGCTTCTGTGTATTTCCAAATACTTTGTAAACACTGAGCGTTTGCAGCTCCTGTTACACCTGAGAGTGACCCTGTGAACACAAATACACTTGCAACCAACCATTCCAAAATATCATGGAATCACAGAATGGTTTGGGTTGGAAGGAACCTTACAGACCATCCAGTGCCACCCCCTGCCACAGGCAAGGACACCTTCCACCAGCCCAGGCTGCTCCAAGCCCTGTCCAGCCTGGCCTTGGGCACTCCCAGGGCTGGGGCAGCCACAGCTGCTCTGGGCATCCTGTGCCAGGGCCTGCCCACCTCCCAGGGAAGAATTTCTTCCATGTATTAACCCAAATTTCCCCTCTTTCAGTTTCAATTTTCTCACAGAATGAACCTGTAGTGGTCGCTTGGACTGTGGGTGTTTCCCTACTCTTCTTATTTAGGTAAAACATTTAATTATGAGGCTTGCTGGCCACAGTATCGTCAAAGACGCCGCCTGAAATGCTTGGGATGTTTTATTTTCTCCTTGGGAGGCAACTGCTCCACAGACTGTGAACAGCCTACAAATAACTCCAGGTAGGAGACTCCAGCTGGAGCCCCAAACAGTATCTTGCACAGCTCTCCTGCACCTCAGCAGTGAAGAGAGCAAAAAGCTCTGCAGAGCTTTAACAGCAAGTGTCACTCTGTGCAGTCTTTCTTCTAATGCCTCAAAGCAGCTTTTCTATTCCCCTGTTCAATATCCCAGGTTTTAATCACAGGCCTCTCACACAAACTCATACTCTTGGTGCTGAAATTCTGTCTCTTTAATGGAACTGCAAAGTGCCCCAACGATCTGCACTACTGGGCAGTGTAATAAGTGTCAGGAATGTAAAACAAATCCTGATGAAAACCACCCTTTGCTGTTAAAACTTTATTCCTTAACTGTGCTGCTCTGCTTCCATTTAAGTATTCTTAATCTTTGCATAAGGCACTAGTTGGTTTAAAATCAATACAATACTTCAGACTGTGGCTTGCACAAATAGTGTTACTTCAATTGCTCCCACTTTATTTTGCTTTTAGCTCCTGCTGTATTAAAAGTACAGGAAGAAATAAAAAAATAATGTTCATAGACACATAAAGCCAAAACACTAAAAAGAATAAAGGCTCTGGAAGCTCTGATTCACCTGAAGTGTCCCAAGTTTCACAGATCAAAGACTTCTTGTTTAAAGTTCTTCCACGCTGGAAGATCCTGATCCCAAAAGCTGAAGACACAACTCTGTCCATCACCACGAAGAACTTGACTACAAAAGAGCTTTTGCAAGACCAACAAATGCTGCACATCATCTGCAAAGTCCAGAGGAAGGGAGCAGGAACAGAAATATAACCTGAATGGGGAAAGAACTGTTTGTGGCTTGGTGGTTTTTTTTTGTTTTTTTTTTTTCCAAAGGCCCTAAAGGAAAAGGTTAAAAAGGGGCTGCAAATTGGAGAGAAAGTAAACCAATGCTGATTGAAGCTTTCCTTACTCACTGACCTTCCTAAGTATTTTTTAAAAGGAATTTAGATGATGCCTCAATTAATACTGCACCAGTAATGATCTTAAATGCAAACAGAAGAGTCCTGGATAACACCGTTCTCTGACCAAGGCAAGAAGCCTAAAGAGAAATTCTTACTCTGAGCCTCTTTGTTCCTTAGTTCTTCACTCCTGAAAAGAATAATAGAACTTCCCTAACTCCCAGAGCTGTTGTCAGAGTAAGAACATTAAAGATTAAGAGCTGCTCAGATAGTTCAGTAATGGAGGACAAAACCTCAGATAGTATTTCATTTTTTCAAAGCCCCACAAAAACTGCACAGCTCCAGAAATCCTGCAATACACCCCCAAAAAGCTAAAGTACTCTTAAATCATTCAAAATATGTATTACCAAGAAGGGGTTTGTGGCCAAGTGTAAACCAGCTTTATTCTTAAGAGGAAAAATTGGCACTTTCATCATCTCTCCTCTTTTTCTTCTCCCACTTTTATCCCTGTGCTCATTTCCACCTCACGTGGCAGGACAAGTCAAACCCTCCTGCCCGTGCATTTGCTCCGTAAAAAAGGAAAACGTGTTTGCAGAACTGCCTGAAAGAAGAGTCAGCCTTTGCTGAGTGGCTGCGTGTGGCCCATTCCCTTCTGCAGATCCATCTCAAAAACAGCAGGGGCAGAATAAACACAGAGCCCACAAAGTTTCCAGCCACAAATCTTATCAGAGAGGAGAGGGAGCCAAGCTGTGCCCCGGAGCCAGAGGGAAATGGGACAGCAAAGAGTCACTCAACACGCCCAGTGTATTTTCATGACAACTTTGCATGGACTAAATACAAGGACAAAGAGAATTATGGTGCATTTCAAGACTAATAAATACATCAGAAAAACCTTCTAAATGTCCACACTCTCCTCCTGATCCAAATGGAACTGGTTTTGGAATGAGATACTGAATAAGGTCAGTAAAATTAGCTCAGAAGTCTTAAATAAAATCCCATGCAGTGTTGGGCAGTGGCACAAGTCTTGCAAAAGTTAATCAAAGAATGCCCTGTTTTACTTGGGTTTTTAGTTCCTTAAAGCTTTACATTTTGATAACTTTTGCTCTGCACAAATGTTTGCAGAACAGGAAAAAAAAAAGAGGCTTTTTGCACAAAAGTTTGCAGAACTACAGAAAACCCCCTGCCTAAGACTGACACTTGCTAGCACATTCCATCAGACACCAAGGAGTGAAAACAGTTCACCTCCAGTCCTTGCCAGCATTTGCTTCCCCCAGAAATCCCCAGCCACGGACCTTTGAAGTCATGAGAAAGGTGCTGAGCAGAGAGAATTTTTAATGCATTTAACCTGCTTCTGGTTAAATCCCACGACAAGACAACCCACCCAGGGTGGACTGGCCCACTCATCATGTTCTCCATGCAAAACTAAAATACCAGTGGAACAAACAAATCCCCACGAAAGAACCCCCACAATTCCTTTTTTTCCTTCTCCCCCTTTCTTTTAAAGCACTCCAATATTAACATATTTCTTCCCTAGAATTCCCATGAGAATATGCTTTGCAGTCCATAGTCCTTCATTTTGCACCCTTGTTTAAACCAGTAATTCCATTTATTGTGTTAATGGGCTTAGTGTTGTTATAGAGTAGAGCACAGCTTGGAAGAGTGAAAACTCCACCTCCTACATTCCAGTCAGAAGGTTGGGATACTTGTACAGGGAAAGCTGTGCTTGTACTTATCTCATTTACTGCACTCACATGTACTAAATGGAATTACACACATAATTATACATTATGTCAACACTAACTGCAGCTAAGCACAACTACCTCTGCTCCCACTCGCTTTTACTTGTGCTAAGGATAAGCAAAAAAATGTTGCAGGAATGCAAATTAAGAGATTATTTATTCAAAATTATCAATTACTGTAATAATTAACATATTACTGAGTTAAATAATAATTATTATTACTGCTGCTAAGAAAATAATATTTCAAGTGTATCTGGGGAAAAAAACCTGTTAATCAACATGTGGTACCTGTCACACCCTATCAAAACTCACATCAAGAGTTCCACTGGACCACAAACCAAACAAAAATTCATTTCCAAGGAGTTCACTGGTTCTGAGGTTTCACTCAATATTCCAAGAGCTATGATTGCTTTAAGCAGCAAGAAAAGCATGAGCAAAACTTACCTTTACACAGTTTGCAAAACCCAGAGCCTTAAGAAGTCCAGACTTCCACATGTTTTCTCCCCTTGCCAAGGGAAAGAGAACATTTCACTGGCTTTACTTTTGCAATTACTGCTGGAATGGTGTTTAAATATAGAAATCTCTTGATAGATTGTCACTTCAATTAGTGGACTGCCTGATTTTCTATAATTACAATAGTTTGTTTTCTCTAATTTGTTGCCTCAATGATGTGAACTAAATGAATTTACAGCAGTGTGTTTCTAGAACTTGCCTTCAATGAGGGATCTGCACGTGGAGCTCTCAGTGGGCTCTTCAGCCACACATTTTTCCCTGAAAAGCATCTTCCCTTGAGCTGTGGGACACAGGCAGAACCTCCTGAGAACAAGGGAGGGTGAAGATATATGTGTTTTATTTTCAGCTCTGTCACCAACTTGTCAGCACCTCTGGGGAACTCATTTAGCCTTTTGGCATCTGAGTGGGATCCACAGCAATATGATTAATTCAAATTTCTAATCACACATTCCCCTTCATCAGGGGACCACAAAATTCCTCCCATATTATTATCATCATCATCATCAATAGTTCCAAACACCAGAGGTCACAGCAATGCTGTTACTCTCCTCAGGGCCAGCATTTTAAAGTGCTTCATTTTATAGTTAAAATGTTTCACTCTATAGTAATTTAAACATAAGGTGTGTTGGCTCATCTGCTAAAATACACAAGACACCCATATGTTCATATCACACAGCACAATACCACATATTAATATTAAAATAATGGAAACTATTCATAATAAGACTTCCAAAAATTCCTTATTTTGAAAATTGAAAAGGGTTTTTTATCAAACCTAAGGTCAATCCTACAACCTTAATAATAAGCCTACAGCATGAATAACCCTGCACAGGCCTTTCTGCTGCTAAAAAAATATAAAAGAAAAAAGTGTCAAAAGAAAATGAAAAAGGATTTGCATGGAAGTTCTTTCTTAAAGAAAGATGCCCTTCTCAGTCCCAAGGGTGTAACTCAGGAGTCTGTCACTTTGGTGGAATAAACTCAGAATAGCAGAGTTATGTGGCCAAAGGTAACATAAAATATAGGAGAAATGAGTACCTTAAAACTTCATCTTTAGCTCAGCCTATCCTACTTTCTGTGTCATCAGGCTACCTAATAATTTTTAAAACAATAAAAAAAAATTAGTCATTTAAATGATATCTTAAACCTGACAACCAGATGGGGCACTCAGTGCTCTGGGCTGGGTGACAAGGTGGGCAGCTGGCACAGGGTGGATGCCATGGGCTAGGTGGCCTTTTTCAACCTAACTGAGCTCAGTGTCCTCTGCCATAAGCAGCAATAACTCCATTATTTGAGTCAGGAAGCCGAGTTCTCTGGATCCCTCATGGCTCAGCAAAGCGAGCACTGGCATTAGAATTTCACAGCAGGAACCACCTGAGGGGCTCCAAGCGTCCCTCAGACAGCACAGTCCTCTCTCAAATACCAAGGGAGCTTCTGACTCCAGTGCCTCTCTGTTCAGTCTGAACCCCAGCCAGGGTGAGACTCTCTCATGCTTTCAAGTTTAAAGGATATTGGAAGAGACGAGTGTGGCTCCAGCTTGGCTCCAAGACTGATTTGAGCTGCACTTCCACGGCAGCTTAAGTGGCTCCATTTCACACAGCTGACTTGGCACAAAACTAACCCAACCAGAAACCAGCAATTAGCTTTCTGCTGCACTTTCCTGACCTCTGACAGCTCTGCACAGGGTCAGGGAAGCACTGAAGCTGTCATGAGCAAGGGCAAGAGGGCACGGCCCCCAAAATTGGATCAGCACCACATCAAAGGACAGGCAGAGCACCACAGACAGAGACAGGCTTGGAGTAATGATGAAAGGGATAGGATACCATACACACCCTGGAAGAAGAGGCTCCAGGATTCCCTCTCAGGGGCTGTTTCTTCCTGTAATGAAGCTCTTCAGGGCAGGGATCATGCCTGCCTGCGAGGAGCAGGTAGCAATAAGAGAAAGTGGAAAAGAGATGATGAAATACTGGATATAGAGACAGAAACTATCTGGGCCTGAGTTTCCATCTGTGATAATTCAGACACTTCTATTCATGTATTTAGAATGAGAAGGTAAAATTCCTTCTCTTGCCCTCTGTCAAACTGAGGTCTTGAAGTTGTTCAGGACAAGAAGGGTTTCACAGTGCCTGACTCAGCCAGACACCACTTTGATAAAAACACACTGGTGCACTATTAAAGATTGGCAGTGAAGACAAAGAACTCTGGAACACAGCTTAGGGAAAGAAGGAGCTGAATTCAGTTTTGTATACCACAAGAAATCCAATTTAGAGCCTAAACTAGGGAAGAAAATGATAAAGGTAATACACTTGACAAAGTTTCGCAGAGACCTACACTGGAGAAATCTACCCAGGCCATTTATTCCTCTGTGAGCAACTGGATAGGCTCATTACAGATTCTGCCTTTGTTGCTCTATGGAAATGAAAATGCTAATTGGTTTACTTGAAGTTTAATTGAAAATTAATAGAATTTCACTAGAGATTTACAGAATAGGACTAGAGTTGAAATTACATTTGATTAAAATCACACTAAAAATGTACTCAAGGACATTCTGAAGACAGTACCAATGGCATTCCTTTTTAAAGTGGGAACAAATATTTATCATTAGTAGCATCATTAAGAAAATCCACAGTTTTTAAAGGGACATGGGAACACACACTGATACTTTTACCAGAACCTTCTTAGCCCTTGTTGTGTCTTCAAGGACACCCCTTGGAGTGGTCCTGCCTTCCAGCTGTCACTTCTGGAGGAAAGATCCTTCAGTTTGATGGTTCCAAAAATACCCTTCTTTATATTTCATTAAGACCCACATTTTGGTCTTTCAGGCAAGACAAGGCTACTCAATAATTGTTCAGTGTTTATAAACATAAGGAACATTAAGAAGTGCAGTGATTGAGAGGATTCATCCTCATGTCGGACCATTGCAGGACTGGTGTGTCAGGACATGCTGAGCCCTTCTGGGAATCTGGAAGTAAGTAAGAGAAAACCTAAGTGCTGCCAAAAGGGTTTCAGTACAACACAAGCTGTTGTTCTAAAGCTCCATAAGCTTTCCTGTCAGAAGCAAAATGACAGAAAATGAAGAAGCCTCCAAACTGTAGCAAATCCCCTGGTTAGTGCTGGTCTTCTCCAGCCTGGTGTAAAAGCAAGCCAAAGCCCAGTGGTGATTTGCAGCCCTGAATGGGACTGGACACTGTGGCAGAGTTTAGGCAAATCAGGACCTTGACTTTAGACTGTAATTGCAGCAGTTGTAACTTACTGGGTTAAATGCACAAATGCTAACTCTTTGCCCTTAAAAATTTAATCAGTACCTATTGTTGCAAAGAGCTTTGTGAGTAGCCTGTTGACAACCAGACTTGGATTATATTTTTTTTAGGTGCTACAGAAGTTTGTCCTTTTATATGAACCAGTATAATCAAGACAATGTGTGAGAACAACCAGTATAAAAGTGCACCAGGGATTTGGTCAAATTATGTTAAAAAATATAAATCTGAAGTACCTATATTTTTATTCCCTCCTGAAATAAACCTATATAACTGAATATGGCTACTCCATTCCAGTCAGTCTTCTGTGAGGCTTTAGCAACAGATGCTCGTTGACTTGACAATTTTGGATGCTTAAAATCTTTAAATAATGGAGGAGAAAAGCAGATGGATCACTGTGGAATGGCACAATTGCTGCCCAAGGACTTTGTTCATTATCATCCTGTAATAATGGAATAATGGTCAGGAAAGATTTGGGTGAGTGGAACAAAAAATCCATAGAAGGCAGATCCATCTTCTTGTCATCTCCTGTGTGTCCTGCTTGCAGGCATTGTCTGTATCCTAAAGAGAGGATATTTAATTCCAAAGAAATGAGGTCAGGCTACGACTCTTCCCTACACAGGATACTTAGAGACTTCTCTTTCCACTAACTATCCCACTTATCTTCATAAAGATTTGGAAAACTAATAAATATTGACCTCTGTCTTAAAGTAACAGTGCATTTGGCCAAAGTTCAACAACAGTATTTTCACAACCAAAGTTTTAAAAAGAAGCAGAAATTGTTGGCCAACTGCAGAAAAAATCTGTGCTTAAATATCATCAAACATTGGTATGAAGTGAGTGCACAATGCCTTTGTGGAAATTAGGTGGATCAACTGAATATTCCTTTGCTTGACTGAAATTAAATGTCTTTTATCATTACTATGGTAACTGTTTGGATAGCATTTGATGTTTACTTGAAACATGTTACTGTTTTGATACTACCATGAAAAGTGGGTCATCTGCCTGCCATCTCCATGAACACACATGCACACTGACAAACCTTCCACGTCTGGCTTCACTGTTTTCCTTTCCAGTCAAAGCTAAATCAGCACTAGAAAAAAACATCTATTGATCTGAACCACAGGCCCATCAGCCTGGACTGGAAGCAGCAGCTCCTCAGAAAATAAAGACATTCCCATAAATTATCAGCTGCAATAGTGTTATTATAGAACCCTTTGATCAGTTTTCTGGGAGGTCAAAAGAAGGAGACTAAAGATTTATTGGAATGTGTGTTTTAACTGTAGCGTTTCTGTTAATGGTTAAACCAGATTTTACTGGATATTCAGTGGACTTTCCATTGAAGGACCAAACTGAGAATCCACATTTTCAAGAGACCTGGCACCAAGACAAACTACCTAATTTAAGACAATTAAATAACAAAGAGCAGTGTAACTCTCCAGGTCAATAATGAGCAGGACCTGGACTAGAACTTAAACCACAGAAAGAAAATTTTCTATTTATAACCCAAATATTAATATTTGAGAATCATTAGCTTTTACTACATACAAGTTACAAACACTTACAATGACTTGTAATACTTATAAAAACTTAAGGAATTAATTTCAACTCATAAAAAGGCCAATACAAGTTGCTGCAGCCCAAGTGTTAAGGCAGCCGTGTCCAAAATCTGTTTCCATACTGCTTGTGCATAACCTTTATTGCTAATAAAAGGAACTCTAAAACATTTGTCCCTGCATTGCCAAAGCTTTAACATTCATTTATACTGAGACTTCTTTATTCCATTTCAGCATTACAAAATTCACAGAGATTCTCCATCAGAATAACAACCTTGATAAAAATGTGTGTCAGGTCTCTGCCATCTCTTTTTGCCACAACTAAATTAAACAAGGATGAAGTCAGTGAGTTTCATAACTCAAGGGCCAACCAGAAGTAACACATTACATAAGTCTCTTTTATTTTTGAGTTCTTTCTCCACCAAGATGGGTTCAACACACAACGGGGCCCAGCCTGTTTTCTAATGTTCACTGAATAGTTACAGTGCCTTCTCTGTCTCCAAATCCTTCCCTGGACCTACATCCCAGAAAACAAATTTCTGCAATAAAATTCTTGTCTTGTCCCTAAAACACCAACTAACCTTTTGGCATACAAATACACCTTTTCTGTCATATTCCAATGCAGGACAGAGCAGATGCAAACCCACCTGAAAACTTACAACCTCAATTCACTGGAATCTGAGAGCACAGGATAAAACTTAAATAATAAACAATAAAAACATCACAGATTTGTTACATTTTATGGAACTGGAAACTTCATCCACTGGAGAATTAGAAGAAAGCAGAATTTGAAATTGGCTATCACTAAGAATTACAGCTAAAGCACCATCCTTATCAGGGGATGTTACTGTTTCTCCCATTGCCAACAACCACCTCTCCTGGTATCTCTGCCCGGCATTGGCCTCCTGGAACTGACTTCCCAGAGAAAGCTGTGATAGTGCTAAAACAATTCTCAGGAGTTCCCTGATGAAAAATGTCTGAGAATAAATCACTGAGAAACTCTGCAACTATTTCTCTTCACACAAGAAGGAAGTTCAAAATCAGAGGGAGCAGAAGCAGTGGCTGGGTGCCCATTCCCACTGTGGCTCTGCCTGGTAAAAAGGTACCACAAATGGGACAAAGGACATCTGGAGGACAGAGACTGGATTTTAACCTGGTCAACAAGTCACTCACCACTTGTTAAATGACAGTGATCATGTGGTCTAGTGGAAGGCAACCCTGCCCATGGCAGGGAGGTGGACTGAGTTGGTCTTTAATTTCCAATCCAAACCATTCCATGATTCCCTAAGTCATGTGAATAGCCAGCACAGCCTGAGCAAAAGGGACACCCCCCCCAAAAAAAAAAAACCTCCTTTAGCATTTTCACTTCAGCAATTAAAACATTTGCAGTTTGTATCAGGGATCTAAATCCTTGAGCTGTCATGAGAAACTTTTAAATACTCAGCAACAAACAAGGAGAACAAAAGAATTTCTGAACTGCTCTTCATTGATTCCCCCTAATTTCCCTTCTTAGTTTTATTTAATTTTCATACTTCTTTTTCATGCCTATTTTTTATCCAGTACATCAAGGAAATAAAGGCAATATAGGTAAACAGTACAGAATCAATTCTCTATCCCTCATCAGAAATCACAATATTTGAACTGTCACCTTCATTTTCACAGTCCTTGCTGAACTTCAGGACCTCACTCCTACAAGCAGCTTGAGGGGTTATTTTTTTCCACTCCCAAAGTTTTTGTTTGTTTTTTTCATGCTCCTTTCCCTTAGATTTTGTGGCAAAACAACTAATGCTTTTATTTCAAACTCATGTTATTATTAAAGCCTCTTATTTTGTTGTTTTGCTGTATCTGTTCCAGAGCCAGATTTCAGTCTTCTACTCAAGTTTTACACCTCCCAGTTTAACCTGTTGGATGTATTTTGGGTATAACAATGTTGATTTTGTTCCTCATTCACAGATGCTCACCTGCATGCTTGTCTCCAAAGTAACTCCTAAGCAAGAAAGTCCTGTTTAATTTGAGGCTAAAAATGAAAATCAGATTGCAGAGGATCCATATGGGACATTCTACACTGCTCTGAACCACATCGGAGTTTACGAACAAGGAGGGTTTAGATCCAGAGACTTTGGACAGAAAGGACATTTCTTCACAGAAGGGGCAGTTAAACGTGGGAAGGGTCTGCCCAGGGAGGTGGTGGAGTCTCCATCCCTGGAGGTGTCCAAGGAATGACTGGAAGTGGCACTCAGTGCTCTGGGCTGGGTGACAAGGTGGAGGTCGGGCACAGGGTGGACTCCATGGTGTTGGAGGGCTTTTCCAACATAAATTAGTCTGTGATTGTGTGACATTTTATTACTAGTGAAGAACTCACCATTCTAGGACATAAAGCTGAATGTTCCCTGCTCTGCCACTGACCAGCTGGGGAACCTCAGACACACCAGTGCTCATATTATATATATCTGTAACCCTTTGACCTACTGTTTCTTTCCCCTTTTTGGTTAAGAAGAGCCTCTTGCCCCCCAGACCCTGTGGAGATGCACACTCAGAGCATTGGGGCCCACTCACTTTATGCTTCTGGGAATGAGCATAATACAAATGATTGAAGAGCAGTAAAATGGACAAGAGCAGTAATTACAGGAGCTAATGGCTGCTCTGAGCTGGGCAGTCTGTACGCATTAGGACAGTCATTCAGTTCAAAACATCTTAAAAACATTTTCTTCTGAGTGTGCCTGTGCAAGGTCAAGCAAAAATAGTAGCATGGCGAGAAGGAAATCTTTAAGATAAGCACCTAGGGAACCATCAGTAATACAGGGAACATTGAGCACTCTGTGGAGAACACAGGGTCCCCAGTTGAGTATTCACATATAAACTGGTCAACCAGGAACACTCGAAACCAATTACTTCTTTCCCAAGCTATTGTAATGGAATGATTATGCAAGTGGATGGAAAGGAGAGAATTAAATGCACTGGAGGAAGCGTGGGAGGACAGCAGCTCACTCCGTGATAAGATGTACTCTGTGCTTTTAATAAATAGCTACAAATTGCACATAACCAGTTAGAGTCAAGCAGGGAGGCAAATACTTCCCTGAAGTGGGTCCAAAAATCCTCTTCTCATCCTTGTTGGCTTCAAAAATATAATAATTTCAGCCAGCATGAAGGTGCCAGGCTATTTCTTGTTATCTGACATATCTCAGAAAGGGAGCTTGTCATCATCTCCTCAAACTGAGTCATCAGTACTGAAATGACTGGTTTAAAATACTTCTTTTTCTACTCAGTACTGTGTGCACGTATGTGATTTGATGTAGGTTTTAATGCATGTTACAAAAGAATTTCTCTTTCAAACCACTGCAGCAGGGAAGCACAAAGTTCTCAGGAGAGACAAAGAGACCAAGGCTCCTCCTGAAGCAGAATTCAGTCTTGTTTTAGGTCTTGTTTTTATTATTATCCATAACCTTTTCACACAATCTGGCATGAAACAATTCTGACAAGTTTATTAAAGCCTTTTGTTATTACACTTGACATTTATGAAGGGCAGATGATAAATAAGCAGAGGAATGACATGTTTACAAGAAATGTAGACCCTGGTGAGAAAGCCTTTTCCCTAGCACCATTTTAAAATGAAATCTACCCTCTGCAGTCATTCATGTCTCCCTGAGAAGAAAAAAAAAAGTAGTTTTTCTGTACTTGAGCAGCCAATTTGATCTTGCTTTTGAATTGCAAACATCATGACTTCTGTTTCCAAGCCACAGAGGTTTTACACAAGTGAAGATTGTAATTTTATTTAAGCACCAAGACAAAGGGCAGCAAGTTTTGATGTAGTAAAATCAGGCTGAAATTAAATGCATTTTGAGGCCGACTGTACTAACCTGAGAGCTCTTCACTAAGCACTGCACTGCAGCCACTGCCAGGGAACAACAAGCAAAGCACAGCACTATTTCCACAACACACAAACTGAAAGCACACAGTTCATCAGGACACTGTTTTACTCCACAGGAACATAGTAGAAAATAATATTAGTAAATCTACTTTTAGTACTACATGCCTCAAAATTTTTGAGACAGAAATAATGCTCTCAGTGTGGAAAGCAAGGAGCCTTTGCTCTCTGCAGTATTAAAATTCTAAATACAGTCAGAGTGAGATTAGAATTATTCTTGTCCTGACAGTGCTAGAAATTATTTAGGTTGTTACAAATTAAACAGAAAAAAAATATTTAGTATGTACCTTGTGGGTAATTTTTTCTTTTCCTACCAAAATATTCCAGGGAGTGAGTTCGAAATAACCCCTTGTACAACTCTGCTGCTTTTAAATCATCCTACACATGGTCATAAAAGTTGATTCAGAGGACAAATTTCCCATCATTTGCAATCACACAGCACATCCCGAGGTCACATCAGCCTGTGCCAGAGACATTCAGCTGCATTTCATATGCAGATGCCAATAACAGAGACTGAAACCATATTAAAACTGAGAGACTGTTGGAACAGCACATCCAACAGATAAAGAAAAACGTTTACAAGCATCAGGATGGACCAAATCTGTGAGAGGAAACAATCCTGCACACTCCCTCTATTTGCAGGAACCCTCCAAATCATGGCCTTTGTCTACTTTGATTTAAAATAAAGTACTGAATGGGCAAGAGAAATCAAAGCCTCAGGTACTTAATTTCTGCATTCCTTTGATGATCAAAGCCTTTCACATGGGTCACAGTAATTCTGACCTAACAAGGCATATTCTTGTCTACAGCCCAATCTTAAACACTAACCTCAGTGTGGAAATGGGGCAGAAAATCAAGAGTGCCAGGATGATTTGGGTTGGAAGGGAGCTTAAATCTCATCTTGTTCCACCCAACAGAAATTACAGAATTCTGAGTCAAATAAAAAAACCCAAACCAATAGGCTATTTTTTCAAGTTTTATTTCTTGTTAAGTTTTAATCATGGTATCTAATGCTTCTCTGTAGGTTTTAGGTCACTCAGTCTTCCAAAGAGGCAAATTTCTCCCCTTCTCCCAAAACAGGAGATACCAGCTGTGAGATGTTTGGCTCCAATCAGAAGGATTCAACCTCTACATGGCAATGACAAGGAAGCTCACAGGGACAATAAGATGATGTGTATCACTGAAGCAGTGAGTTTTCTTTTTATTCAAGCCTTCTCTCACTCCTCCATCAGCCTGGGAGATAAGTCAGAGTTTTGTGTGATTCTTGCTGAATTCCTTCTGTGTTTTTAAACTGCCAGGAGGTGCCCAAAGCCACTGTGATGACCGTGGCTAATTATCTCAGAGCAAACAACAAATTATCTGAGAGCTAACAACACTCCTCAGCTGGAGCAACCAACTGGGAAGCTCTTTGGTATTTTTAGTACAAAGTCTCTGGTGTCTTTCAGAACGGTTTCAAATACTGCTTTGGTTTGAATATTGAATTGTTGGAGGAGGTAATAATGTGCCCTCAGCAGGGGACAGGGCTACCTTTCCTGATTCTGCCATTCCCCTGCACAGCCAGATGGAAGACTGTGCACAAATAAATCCACTCAGGTATCAGTTCCTAAAGGCAGAAGAGGTGGTTGGGATGCCCTTAAAATCAATTAAAACTAATCACTGAAGAACAGGTATAGCTGCTGGTGCTGTAAACTTTGGGCTTTTCCAGAATTAAGTACCTGAAAAATCCATCCTGCTGCACCTTTTAAGAATATTGTCATGGCACAGAGTTGGAGAAGATGACAAATGAAATGCTAATTAGAAAATAAAATACTAAAAACATGCTCTAAAATGTAAAGTGATGTCAAGCCAGTCAGGTTCAGTCTTTGGAAAGAAATACAATAATTAATAAGCATAAGGAAACAAATGGATCCAATAGTCAGGTACAATTTTGTGAGCCCAGTTTAGTTCATAGTTAACTTGAACTTGAAGAAATTCAGAACCTTGAATTAAGCCAAATTTCTTTTTCAATTAGCTCATGTAACCATAACAAACAGCAATGGCATTTGACAACATACGTAAGCATATCTCATCCTTAAAGTTTCTTTACTCTGGGATACCTCTGGTCATAAAGTGGAGACTGACACTTTCCTGTAGCAGCTCTAAAAAGCACCACAACAACTTCCCAAGTCAAAATCATAATCCCTTTCTGGAAGAATTCACCACAGACAAGGTCAAATGGATATAAAACTTATGACAGGAACAAACTGAGCCACAGCCACCTTGGAATTTGTAGTTACAGGTTCAGGCAGTTTTATGGCTGAGGATTTCTGGGTCTTTCTACTAGAAGTTCCTGCTGCTCCTTTTGCTAAAATATCTGTAATTCACAGCAATACAAATCAGCTAATTTTAAGTCTGTCTCATGCAACCCCCTTGCCAGGAGACTCCAATATTGTAATTCTCTATCACTGTCTTATGCCAGACATATCCCCAGATAAAGACAGTGAGTGCCCCATCAAACATGAATGTTCTGAGGCTCTCCATGAACTCTGTGTCCTACCCGTGGGCTGGGGAATGTCAAGCAGCTCACTCTCAAACAGCACAGGGAACAATCAAACCCAGCTCAGCTGAGCGCTGCCCTCGCAGCGGATCCTCAGCACACACTGAATGATTCCCTCCCCAGGGCCCAAGATGCTCTGCCCAATGTACTTCTGACAGACAATTTAAAACTGTACACATCCAGCTGTGAGGGGCAAACTGCCCTTCCATCTCCCCATGACTTTCACGTCCATTTGATCACACTTAATTTTTTTTTGCCTGTTTGAAATGAAGAGAGTCCCCCAAACCAGCAAAGGTTATTTGCACTACAGCTACACAAACCACTCAGCATCTCTTCTTGCAAGATGAGGGGATTTTATTATCAGGTGAAATAATCCCCCTTCGCAGAATTAATCAAGTTCTTTGCCATCTCCAGAAGGAAGAGGATCTATTAAACATGTATTATTAACAATAACAAATGCTTCAAATCTCTGGGTACTGCTCAACATCCCCAGTAAAAGCATTATCATAAAACACACATTTTTAAATTCTAAAGAAATAAAGCTTGGAGCAGGTTTGGTTACAGTGGCAGTGATATCTATCAGGGAAACCCATTATGATGAAGAGAAGCACTTATAGCACAGAAGGGCTTTGACAAAAAGAAGTCAAAAGGTTTTCATCAAGTATAATGTATGTGCACAGCAAATCCCAGCTCACAAACACATCAACAGACACAAAAGCCTTTTCAGTTTTATTTGCATCTTGTTCAAGTGGTTACCAGAGTGCTGAGTTTATTTTTCCCCTTATTCCCTTCAAACGGTACTCCACACAGACAATTCAGGGTCTTTGATTCCCCAGCCACAACAACACAGGAATCTTTGCCCCTGCTCAGTCAGCTGAGACTCAAAATGACCCCTCAACTCCACTGGTATTCTACTCTTCATCCTGGGTCCTGGCCTGCAAACAGCCTTGTCATGGCCTCACAAAGAAAGACAAAAGGAAAAAGAGAGATCTTTTCCTGGACAGTCACTGTGTGGTTTATGACAACTGTTTCACACACTGCTGGGTCACTCTGCATCTGTGGAAGCAGATGGAGAAATGTAGAGACTGAGAAAAAAATGAACAATCTTGCAAAGCTTTTTTTTATGACTGTAAAAAAAATTAAAAATTCAGTTTTCATAAGACAGTTAATTCAGAAGTTGAAATGAACCTGTTGACTGAAAGAACTCCAGAGGCTTTTGAACCTGCCAAGGTTCATCAATGAACCTGCACACGCACATGGAAGGGTTTCCACAGGCACTCAGTGGATCTGGCAGCAGGAAACCAGAAATCACAGAGGTAGTTCTCCCTGCCCCAGTGTATTATTACATAGGCAGAGGGATTAGCTGAAGATCTCAGGAGAGATCCTGGATCCACTGGCACCCTCCACATCACCAGGGTCCCTCCAAAGGAAGGAGGCCACCACCAGGGACCGACACTGATTGCTCCAACACTTGCATTCAGTTCCATTATGCTACATACTAATTTTTGAGTTTTCTGTGAATAAATCCATTAAAAATCCATGAAATTCAGGGGAACAAGAACTCCTGTTTGGCTACAAGCAAGGCAAAGTACAAAGACAGTTTTGGAAGAACCAACAGCTGAGCCAAGAGACCTTTTGTGCCTCACATTTATCATGATGTGTATCAAGCTTAACAGATCTCACATTTTCACATATGGTTGTGTTTTTTAAAGGGTTTATGCATTTTATTTCATTCCTTTCTTATTTACCTGCCTTTCATGGCTCTTCCTGAGTCTCCTGGAAGACTCTGAAGTATGCATTTCATCAATAAGAACTAACTTCCAAAAGACAATATTCCTTTCAGTTTGTGAGGGAAACCATTGCTTTAACCTCTCCCAAGATGAACTATTGCTTATAGAAATGGGAGAAGGAAATAAAAGAGTTCAGAGTTGGGCTTCAAACACCTGTTTACCATATGACAGAGCCTGGAATAAAAATATATCAAGGCTGTGTGGTTGAGGGCTTGGCATGAAAGCAGCACAGGAAAACTTCTGCAGCCCAACCTGGTTTTTTTCAGCACAGACCTCCAGAACAGATCCTTAAACTCCAGCCTTGCTTCACACCCTTACACCATTTATTACCTGTATTTTCAATATTCCAAGAGACACTTTAATCACCATGCTGTGCTTTAATTGTTATTAGCATTTAGATTATATGGTAATCTTGCAGCCAGAAGTCAATATTAAATTACTGCCCTTGCCTGCTGAAGAGTTATATATATAGAACAGAGCTGAAATGTGGCTTAAAGTTTCAGTTCAATTTTATGTCCTAATGACCCTGGAATATTATGAAAGGACTGTAACATCATACCATATATTCTTGCCACCCCATAGGCAGTTTTATAGTAACATTACAGGAGTATATTGAAGTCATTACAGGGGAGCACAATGGAACTGATACAAAGGAACTGCTCACTGTTAATAAAGCCATGTTGGTTTGTGTATCCTATACATCCACATTCCCAGGAGATGGTTTCTGCCTCTCCAACCACTGTGGAGAACCACATCCTTAAAAATCACAGAAAAGTTGGGGTTGGAAGGGACCTCTGGAGATCACCTGGTCCAACTCCCCTGCCCAGGCAGGGTCACCTAGAGCAGATGAGACAGGGACACATCCAGGTGGGTTTGGAATGTCACCAGAGAGACACCTCACACTCTCCCTGGGAAGTTGTTCCAGAGCTCTGTCACCTCCAAGGAAAGTTCTTCCTCATGTTGAGGTGGAACTTGTGTTTTAATTTATTTCTCCTTGTCCTGTCACTTGGTACTACTGGAAAGAGTCTGGCACAATCCTCTGGTCCCTGCCATGCTTAACTTGAGTCAGTGTAGTTTCAGTGACTTGGGATGCAGCTCTGCCAAGCAGTATCAGTTGAGAATTTGACTCAAAGCATAGATTTTATTTAGTTTTCACTGGGGGATTGAACACAACTGTTCTCGAACTCAGCCAAGCACAAGTTCACCACCTGCTCAGCTGAGGGGACTCAGACATTCCTGAGGGGTGACACCCCTCTCTGTTTTACCACCTCAGTGCTTCTGCACACAGAGCTTCATGAGATTTGCATTGACAGGTGTGAGCGGGTTTTAATGTTTGCTGCACGGATCATAAACCTCCCTTCAGTCAGTGAATTTATGTGGTTCTGTTTCACAGTAGGACAGCACACGTCACTGTGCATAAGACAGCAAAATATATAAAACCTGACTATTTCACAGAATGAAAATATCATCTCCAGTTCTCCTTGGGGCAAGACCAGTCAGAGAACAAGGAAAGGACACATGTCACCCTGTCTGCCAGCCAGCTGTGCATAAACCTCTCCAAATACACTTTACTTGAGAGCATGTCCTGGAGAGTTTTTTCCATCAACCACCACATGGAAATTTCCTCACTTCAATCATTTCAACAGAATTGAGACACATACTCAGCTTTCCTTGCTGTGTCACATCATAGAAATATTGCTCAGGAGACTGAACTGAAAAGTTTCTGTCCAGTCTCATTTGAAGCAAATCCAGCAATACAAATTGTATCACTTTCTCTGGGTTATTCAGATGGTTAATACACATTGAGGGTTGAAGTACAGCCCTAAGAGAAATGAAAATATCGTCCTGCCTTTAACCCTGAGTCCTCCTATTTCTATAGGTCTTGCTACTCCACTTGTTTCTCCTCCAGCCCAGGCAATACCCAACCATACTATCATGCCATGTCCCAGCTCTGTATATTCACTCTGTTCAACACCCACACATTATACAAGGGGTCCTGGAAATATCATTACTACATTCCTTTCTTTCATTTGGTGTTGATTATTCTCCATTATTAAGGGTCTGTGCTTCAAAGGTATTTTCAGTTCCACATTCCAGCCTACACAGGCAAACAGCCCTTTCACAAACAGCTTTTAGTATAACATTTAAGGAAAGCCTGCATTAGAAACCTGCTTAAACCCAAGCAGTTATTTCCAATTTTACATGCTTTGATTATCCTAATTCTTAGTTAACACTGATTAACAGAAAATATATGTTGCAATTTCTCATTTTGCCTTTTGAATACTTCTCAGGCCAACACCAACAAATCACGTGGCAAAACTACTGCTAGAAAGGCAAATTCTGATTACTCTCCAAAAGGTATGTCTTTTAAAGCCTTTATATAAAAGAATACTCTTAAGATAATTCTTAATCGTATTACATACAGACATCAGCATAAAATTGGGAATTCTTTACCTAAGAGTGAGGGTGGGCAGGCCCTGGCACAGGGTGCCCAGAGAAACTGTGGCTACCCCATCCCTGGAAGTGTCCAGGCTGGACAGGGCTTGGAGCAACCTGGGCTGGTGGAAGGTGTCCCTGCCCATGGCAGGGGGTGGACTGAGATGAGCTTTGAGGTCCCTTCCAACTCAAACGATTCTGTGATTCTAGTTTACATCTCTCCAAAAAGAGAGTTACTGACAGCAGTAAATGGAGTGAATTCACCTGCACAGCCCTCTGGCAGAATCAGGACCATTTACCCAGCACAGGCTCTGGCCAAACACTGCTCCTCACAAAATGTATTATTGATAACTGGTGGATTTTATCCACACCTGTAAAGACTTCCTCACCATATTATCTCAGACTCAGCACATTTTTAATTGCTTTAAGACACTCACTTGAACAGCTACAGTGCATCAATATGAGAAGTCTCCAGCAAGACACATCATCTCTTCTATTATACCAAGAATAAGCCCTCTGCATACCTGGAGCAGATGAAATGCTGTTATAAATGCTCCATGGTCTCAAATATTAATAAAACATAGACCCAGTATAATTCTGACTAAGGTTAATTTAGCCTTTTATACTACTAACATAACATTCAAAATGTAATAAAAAAGTTAGTATAATTTCTATTGCTGTAACCCCAAATGACTGTTGACATCTTTACAGTCATCTGCAGCAGGAAGAGGATAAAGCATTGCTCCAGAGAACCTTTATTACACCCAGCAAACACCAACTCCATACCACTTAAGTGAGGCATGGAAAACAGGTGTTTGAAAGTGAGTTAAAATGTCAATACTATTCTTCCAGCCTCCCCCAGCAGCTCAGCCGACAGGACAGCTGATGGGAAGGGACAAGCTGACAGCACTGTGTGACAACACAGCTTGGAAACTGGTCCTAAAGCAAAATGACCCCCTGAAAATAAGGAGTTGCCATTTTTTTTTCTGGAAGCCGTTCATAAAGTAGCAGGAGAAGCCAGAAAATAATTTTATGAGACACAGGAGTCCAGCTGGAGAAGCCCTGGATGGGGAGAGGAGCCCAGCTCTTCTGGGAGACTGAACACAAATCATACCCCAAATAACAGAACAGATAATCAAGGTCTTACCTCCACTTAGGGCCCAGTGCACACCTGGACATTATAAATTGAAATTACCATAATCTTAAGGATTAACTGAAGTTATAGCCAAATGCCTAAATTCAGGATATGACTGAGCATGCTATTAAGTACAATAAAATATTAAAGGAGTTTTTAGGCTCCTACCCCAACACACAGAAGCCAATATTTGAAAGTGAGCTGAAGTCCACACACAGAATAAATATTCAAGTGACATGTGGTTAATACAAGATGATGTGAGAAATAGAGTCAGTAAAATAAAATTGCTTCAGACATTGCATTATTGCTATTGAATTGAGATCTCTCATGGTGAGAACTGACAGAAAGAATCATTTGAGAAGAACACTTACAATATTAGGAATTAGACCAAAGGAGTGCAACAACTGCTATTGAGGTTGTTAGAGCTCCGTGTTTCTGGTCATTACAAGCTCCTCACACATTGGATCACTTCTCTCAAAGGCCTCAGCCCTCGTGTGACTTTGAGGGTGATAATTCAGTTACTTCCCTGCTGGGAGGCCCTGACTCAGAGCAGCAGTTCAGTCCCCAGAGCCAATTCCTTCCCATCTCTCATCCAGGTATTGACTCCACCTTCCTGTGCCTCACTTTAGGAGAGCTGACAAGCAGGACACCAAGGGAAAACAGCTCCAGGTAATAAAGATTCTCTCTATTCAATGATTTTATGAGGACACAGAAATCCAAAAGCTTACAAAATTAAGGTTACCACGTTAACTGTCTTGCATAGGGTGTAGCAGCCATGACTTTGCTTAACACTTTATTAATATACTGCATAGAAATGAAAAAGGGAAAAAATAACAAAACACTAAAAAATATTTTGATTAGCTTTTAATTAAATGCCTTTACTAAAACCTGAATTAAAATTTTAGATTTAAGTGACTTAAAATTGAAGACAAGCTTTTTTAGCTGTAAACCTTCAATTATGGTTTTGAAGGACTTGGGAAATGAGGAGTGAGGGGAGTTACATCCTTACACACAAAGGCTTCACAAATGGGCTCCCACCTCTTGGAGCAGCTCTGCTCCAAGAATTTGACAAGAGAAAGAACTGCTGTACCTCCACAGAGAGGCAGAAAAGTGCAAGGCTTATGGAGATAATTACTAATTCTGCCAGTTCTACAATCTGAAGGTTTCCACAAATTTTGCTAACATGAGTAGATTCAGTTTCATCATTGTTTGTAGTCTTTAATTAAATCCTATCACCTTTCTATGGTCACAGAAGCTGAAGAATGCTAATTCTGCTAAATTGTAGTTTGGCTGCCTCCCCAGCCCAACAGCAGCTCCTGGATGTTTTGCAGTACCAGCACCTGCTGCATTTCAGCTCCATTGCATCAGATCTCCTGGCAGAGAGAGAATTTCAAGAGCACAGCCTCCAACAGGACAACAACAACAACAAAAAAAGCTGCAGGTTGTGCCTTGGGAGGTCCAGTTTGGATATTAGGGAGAATTTCTTCACTGAAAGAGTAGTTTAACATTGGAAAAGACTCCCAGGGAAATTGGGAGTCACCATCCCTGGAATTCAAAAACCAAGTAGATGTGGCACTTTTTATATTGTTTATGGCTATGGAGGGATTGGCTGAAGTTTGGACTTGGTCTTAGATGGGTTTTTTTCAAACCTTCATGATTTTATGACTTATGAAAAAGGGCATATTTCTTGAATCCTGAATCACAGCAGAGTAAAGCACTCAGAGTAATGACAGAAGCACCTCCAACTCTCAGCACACAAAGCAGGCAGGATTTGTGTCCAGTATAACCTTGGTCTGCCCTTTGCAATATGGAAGAATCTACTCCAATACAATTGCACACATCTGCTGCAAGTACAGCATATTAAAAAGCATCCCAAAACATATTGAAACAAACATTAACAATGTGTCTACAATGCACAAAAATCTAAAGTTAAGTCTGTAACTCCATCCTGTGGTGCTTAGCTATTACAACACATTTCTTTTAATCCAGGGAAACAAATATTTCTGTTATACACTCTAATACTCAGGCAAATCACAGTGTCTTTCCAAATTTCCTTTGGAATGTCCTTCCTCATGAAGGTGAACTAGATATGATGAGCCTTGACAAATTGTATTTGCTCAGAGTATTCTTTTCACTGGGAGGACTAAAGGAGAAATTTGGCCTGAGCTGGTAAAACACCACAAGATTCAGGTAGATACACATTCTTACAGCAGATCTCCCGTTTGACTCTATCACCCAACTTCCTGATTTAAATATATACATGGAAGAGCTTAAGGAATGGAATTATTTCATCAACTTAAACACACCACTGAAAAAAATTCTCAAAAAAGCCCAACATGTCTTTTAAAGCCTCTATAAAAAAAATTATTGCTTTCAAGGAGATTCACTTGAAAATGAAACCCACCAGGTTCAAAAGAAACCCAGATCAGAATACTCTGCGTCTCAGTGTGCACTGTCCTGGGAAGTTGAAGGGTTCTAGAAACTTGTCCTGATCTCAGGATGCCTCTTCAATGTTTGATTTGCTTAACATTATTCTTCTTTTTCCAGCAGCTCAAACAAAGCTGCTCAGCCACATGCTGGGCTAAGAACATCATAAATTCTTTCTAAGTATTTCCATTGATGTAACATTTCTACTCAGGCAAGGCAGAGACATCTGGTCTGTAAATGGCCAGACCAGGTAACATGTTGCTGCCCAGCAGAGTGTCCCTTGGGCTGGAAGTTGCATTCCCTGAAGAGCTACAGGTGGGATGTGCAAAGACAGGACAGGCTGCTGGAAAGCACTCTCAGTTACACACTGGGCAGCCGAGGTGCAAGAAGGGAACGAAAAGCATCATATCCCACCTCCCCTTTTCTCTTTTGGCCTCAGTTTGTTCAGCTGAATCAACCTTTTGCTTTCCTGCCTGTACACAGGCAGCTGCCCCAGAGATGCAATCGGCTTGTGGGCCAGCCACAAAGTGACTGTGGTGGCATCAGACTGGGGTTCCACAGGGCTCCATCTTAGGCCCTGTGCTCTTCAACATCTCCATAACTGACTTGGATGCAGGACTGGAAGAGACAATGAGTAAGTTTGCAGATGACACAGAGCTGGGAGGAGCTGTTGAGTCCCTTGAGGGCAGAAAGGCCCCACAGAGAGACCTCGACAGATTAGGGAGTTGGGAATCACCAGTCAGGGGAAGTTCAACAAGAGGAAGTGCCAGATTCTGCCCCAAGATGGGGCAACACCAGGCGTACGGATGGATTGGGAATGAGAGGCTGGAAAGCAGTGCCAGGAAGGGGCCCTGGGGTTCCTGGTTGGTGGCCAGTTGGCCACGAGTCAGCAGTGCCCTGGAGCCAGGGGAGCCAACCCTGTCCTGGGGGACATCAGGCCCAGCATGGCCAGCCACGAGAGGGAGGGGATTGTCCTGCTTTTCTCTGCACTGGGGTAGCCTCACCTGCAATATTGGGGCAGTTTTGGGCAATGCAATATGAGAAAAACATTAAGCTATTAGAGTGTCCAAAGGAGGCCAATGAGGCTGGTGAAGGGCCTGGAGGGGAAGCCACATGACAAGCAGCTGAGGGCACTTTGTGTGGAGATGATCAGTCTATTGGTACATGTCAGCAACAGCAGGAACAAACAGATTGCCAAAGACATAAGAGCTGCAGATAGAGAAAGCTCTGCTTTTCAATGCAGCCCAAAGCTCACTGAGCTGAGCTGCAAAGTGACATCATCAGCCTTTCAATCCTGATGGAAGAGATGGTCTGGGAGATCTTGTCCAGTACCTGGGAAGGTCATGCAAATGGACAAAAGCAGCACGTGGAAAAGGGAGGAGTGGGGCACAAATAAATCTGCGCATGCACACGCATCTAAACATTAGCACAACCCCTCAAAAGACCTGCTTCTCATTTATATAGTGGCCCTGGCCTGTGATGGCTGGAAAAGGTCAAAATTGGGAAGGAAGCCACAATAATTTAAGCTCTGAGTCAGTTTAAACCCCTTTCATAAAGCAACATCTTAAATACTTATCCTAAATAAACATGCAGGAATTCTGTGCCTTTCCCAGAAATTGTATATACTGCAGCTGGCGCTGTGCTTTGGCACACAATCCAGGCTGTATTGATTAAAAGGTCTGTTAAGATTTATCAGACCTGATAATGCACTCTAGTTGATTAGGATTTCCAACCTCAGAGTCAATACGAGTTTTCATATGTGAAGGAAAGCACTTGGAATGGCCCTGTTCCTATCTGAAATTTGATATGAATTGCCTTCATTCCAGTATTGAAAAAGTAGAAACACAGCACTTCAAAAATTAAAGAAAACCACCTTTTGAACAGAAAGGCACCTCATACCTGTCAGGGCTGTAGAAAAGTGAGTATCACACTCTGTAAATAGGCAATAACTGGGAAATTCAGACCTATAGGACAATTATCCTTGTTACTTCAATGCCTGGAATTCTTCCATCTGCACAGGACAAGCTTTGTATGAATTCTACAGGATATTTCAGAATAAGAATGTTACCTAAAATGATGGAAAGTCAAAGATTTTTTTTTTTAAAGACAGAGTAAATCTGCTGCCAGCTATCAAACAAGACAACAGTCCCAGGCACAGGGTGGGATTTCCGGGGTGTCCTGAGTCCTTTCCAACTCAGCATATTCTATGAACTGATCATCCATTCATTCACAGATAATATTTAAGGCTGACAGGACATTCCTTTCCCACTGCATCCACTATCTCTGCCACTTATTATACCCCCAAGCCAAGTGCTCAGCTCCTGTTCAGCACCTCTGTCCATCTATTCCTTCTGAGGAATCTCATCTGGTCAAAACCCACCTCAGGAAGGTGTCACTGGTCAATATTTGCATTGACAGTTTCCTGTTTCAGAGGAACTCTCCCAGAAGGAAGGTGGCAGCAGATGTTCCCACAGCTGCAGCAGCCCATCAAAGAGTCAGAACAGCAGCTTTTGGCAAAGTGTGAGCCTCCCAGGGGACTGGATTGGCTCTTCCTTGTGTTTGTATTTGCCTTCTCATCTACCAAGGCAAGGAGACAGATGCCCTCTCCTAACAAACCTCTTGGTGCCATCCTACAAGTAAGGATTTTTTTAATCATCATATTCTCTCCTTGGGCTTCATACACTCCCTATATACCTCAAACTGCAGAGCTGCCAAGAAGTTGGTTACAAAGCAGTAAAGTTCTTACAAGCTAATTATTTCTTATTTTTAAACCAAAAGAGAAATACTGCCTTGCAGATCTCTTGTTTTCAAATTAATTAGATTTACAGTCCTGACTGACCATCCAGTAATGAAATATAAGATTCCTACACAAATAATGAATTAGCTCAGTCATCCAATAAACCAAAGCAGCAAAACAGTCTCTTTATCTCTCATACAAATATAACTGCCATTCTTGCTCCAAATTAATGCATTTTCCCAAGTATTGGGAAGGCCATCAGGGGAAGCTGCTTCAGATCTATGCTGTGAATGAGATTTTTAGAATACAAAAAACTAAATGTGTGGGTCAAATGCAGGTATAGCTTGTCTGGAAGCCATGATTTTATAATGACAGGCCTTATTCTCCTGTTTCTAGAGGCTGCATTTTTCTTAGGAGAGCCTGCAAAGAGATGAGGAATGTTCTGGGAGTGCAGGAGTTGCAACTCTCCAGCCTCAAGCACTGAATTTGTGCAATATCACTTACACAGAGCTGAAGCATGACCTCATATCTTGAAAAACCAGCTCAGAAAGGTGTTCAAAGGAAAGCAGGAGTGTTTGTATCTGCCTATTGATATAAACACTGAAATACATTCATGAAATATTTCAACATCTGGCCCAAACCTTTCTGATACAAGTTTCAACATCAGCCATCCAGATCCAGCACAGAACTCTGGCTCCATGTATGTTTTGACCTTATTCTTCTACAAAATCAATCCTGTCTGCTGACATTTTCACAATTACCATCACATAAACTGGTTGAGGAACTATTTTATTATTTTTTAATTCATCTTGTGCTGCATTTATTCAAGAGGGCCCTGGGTTATACAACTCAGTTCCCTGCATTCCCAGGGTGCAAATAAACTGTCACCATGATTTCTAATGCAAGGACTTGGCACAATATTGCCACTGAATTCAAGCCTCCGTGTTCATTAAAGAGAAAAATGGCAACTGGCTCTTTTCCAGTTACTCACCCAGTTGGCTCTTAAACTTTGGCACTTCCCAGCTCCCTTCCTCTTCTGGCAAATACAGTCATTTGGTACAAATGAGACCTGCTATGATCTAGAACATCACGTGCACCCCTTCCATCCCCCAGGGAAGGCCAGGAGGCAGCTGCAGCCCTGCCTGTCCCGTGCACTGCACCAGACCTCAGTATCACCACCAGAAAAGCTACTTCTACAGAAATAAAAGTACATGAACATACATAATCATGGGCAATAAATTAGGAATGTTTGACCAATCATGGGATGCAAACCCATCTCAGGGCTGCAGATCAGTGCAAATGATCCCATATAGTATCATTTAAAAACGTGCTTTAATCCCACAGCACCACTATTTAGGCTGTTACTTTCTTATGAGTGACTTCACAATCGGCGATTACCACAAATCCATTCCAGTAAATAGGGAGAAACAGGCAGGTTTTATTTTCCCACAGCAGAACTGGGGCAAAATACATGATGGTTTAGGCTCACTTAAGCAGTTTAGATCCATTCCATGCTCTCTTCCTTCCCTAACAGCCCCTCAGGCAGGTTTCAGTCACTGCTGGGGCAAGACAACTCCAAGGACAGAACCGGAATGGGAGTTATTTTACAGCAGTGACTTTAAATGAGCATTTAATTCAATGTGAATGGGAGTCTTTCACAACCACTGTACACACAAGGGAAAAGCTCTCTTTGGGGTCAGTTCTGAGTCAGGACCTCTCAGACTCTCCAAGGACACAAAAATTCAGTTTTTATGGTGTTACAACTGAAGTAAAGGTGCCACATAACTGCTATCATTATTTTTTTGTTTGACTTTTTAACAGGTTGCCAGAGCTAAAAGAGAAGCTCTGTCTACCAGCTCAGCAGCACTGCTCCCACCGCAGCCAAATCCTTCCCAGGGATTGCACACAGCAAAACATCTAATGAGGCCATGCAAGCAAATGACATTTCAGCTAATTAGGAGGCTACAAGCAGCTAATCACACAGCACATCAGACTTGGAAAAGTCCCCCTGAACACTGAAGGTAAATTAGCAGTCAAAATATTTACACTTTTGAAGGATGTATTTTGCCCCAAAGGGTAAACAGAGAGAACTGCCAATTTCTTCCAGCACCTCACTCCTGAAAGAGGAAAAGGCAGTGGGAGCTGCGGCAGGTCAGGACCCCAAGTGAAGGCTGATCAGTGGATCATAGCAATGGGCACAGGGCAAATCCTGCTCCAAGTGCAAGTGCAGAGGCCCCACACCAGGCCAAGAGCCCAAAATTGCATTAGTCACATCCTGATGGGCAGCTGAAAACCAGACAGCAACTCAGCATTTAATACCAGGACATGCTCCTCTACCTCTGGAAGCCTCATTTGGCTTACACAAAACCACATCTCCATCCAGCAGCTGGGAAGTGATGCTTAAATACTTTTTTTCCTTTGAAAATGTTCCATTTTCTAATAAAAGAGTTTTTCAACTCATTCTCATATATATGTGTGTGTGTATATATACATATATATTTCAAAGCAGCATTAATAATACTTTAAATAGTTCCTACCAAATCCTCCACATCCTCCCAGATTCCAGCATTATCTAGTAAATTAATCCTCAGCCACTTATCTGGCTTAAGGTTAATTGATACATGACTCAAGTTCATTTCTTCCTAAAGAAATAAAGCAACACACATTCTATATTGATAGGCAGCTCCTAGTACTGGATTCCTGTACACAATCACATGTCCTCATTCGCAGCTCCTCTTCCCTCAAATGTTTCATTATCAATCTCCATGTATTCAAGAACCAGCTGGTTTCACCTAAAAATTCCTTCACGCTTCATATCGTAAATAATCATGAAATAGTTTGGGTTTGAAAGGACCTTAAAGTTCATCCAGGCCCAGCCCGTGTCACAAGCAGGGACACCTCCCACTGGCCCAGGTTGCTGCAACCTGGCCTTGGACACTTCCAGGGATGGGGCAGCCACAGCTTCTCTGGGCAACTGTAATTATTCAGGAATCTTTTAGGAAAGGGGAAGGACATCGATCAGTACCTAATGCCAAGTTCAGCATCACATGCATACCACAAATGGCAGGACTTTGCCATCATACCAGACCCCAAAGGCAGGTGACAGGTATAGAAACAGAAATGCAGAGTACAGGATTATCCCTAATATTATAACAAACCATCTGGAAAGGAGAAACTGTGGGCTGAAGGATTAAGAAGCACATGAGTTGGAATGGCTGCAAGACTATGGATAACAGAGGGCTCTGACACATGAGCAGCTCTTTACATTGTTGAGGTGATAAGTTTTATATTTGTCCATAAAGCAAGTTTCCCTCCTTGTAGGAAAAACTACTTGGAGAGAGCCTAATGCCTTAATAGAAGAGAAAAGACTCTTCCTGCTGCCCTTTGCTGATCACCTTGACATATGATTTCCCTGTGTGTGGGCACATCTACTACTGGCCATAAATACATGGAAAATTTACTACCTGTGAGAGGTTCAAGCAATTTGCTGGCACTACAGATGCATCTCACTTGTGTGTGCATGTGTATAAGCACAACCTATAGTGTCTCTGCATTATTTATAGAGAAACAAGTAATTGAAATTTTTATTCTGCCCATTTCAAAGAGTGGAAGAAAAAAGAAAATCTGCTTTATTCTTTCATCAAGGAAGCTGCTAGCCAACCTCATAACTCTGTCTGCCTGCTGTAAAGAACTGTGTAAGTGGCTCCTCATTAAACACACTTTGAATTTTATGTGATGTACTGAAAAAGTAAGTGGCTTAGTGACTTCTTCCAATGTCACAAAAGGAGAGCTCAAGACACAGAGCCTTCCACATCTCCTAAGGCACACATTCTCCCAACACTCAACTGCCTAGGAGCAATGGTGAAGGGAGAAGAGACTTCTGCCCAGCACTGGGTAAAGGAACCATGGGGTTTGTTGGAGAGTGACCAAGTCAACACCCAGAAAGCCCATTTTGTTCTTGACTTTCACAAGCCTTGCTTAATCTTCCTGTGCAGTCCTGCCCTGTAAATTAATCCCTTCACAAAGGATTCCTACCAAGGTGACCACAGAAGGCAGGGGGTTTACAAGCACAAGATGGGGAACCAGAGCTCTTGGATCCTATTTCCAGCTTATCAATTTTCTCACTTTGTGACCCTGAAAATGACTACTCAGCCTTTCAACACAATAAAAAAATTGGTCTAGTGGAAGATGTCTTTGCCCATGGCAGGGGGTTGGAACAAGATGAGCTTTTAAGGTCCCTTCCAAAACTAGTCATCCTGAGATTCCATAACCAATTCTATTTAATATTTTAAATGTTTATGGAAAATAATGAATGATTCAAAAAGAAGAACTTGCAGCTGTGGCTGGGATGTGCTGGAGCCATTCATGGCTGTGCTCAGGGAGCATCACTCCAGCACACCCAGCCAACACAGGGCCAAGGGGAAAGCATTTGAATCACCTTCAGAGAAAGAAAACAAAAATTAGAATAACAGTGGAAACAGATCACCAGAGAGTTCAAGGAAAATTAGTAAGGCTGGTTAGAAGGTAGTTTTCTTCTTGAGATGGGTTCAAGTACAAAATGAGCATGGGTCAGTTACTTGTCCTTCAGAGCAGAAGTTTCCTCTGGTGACTCTGAGTGTCAGAAAAATTTTAAGAGTCAAAAAAATGAAGCCAGAGGCTTAGACAGCACTTCAGCCATAACACTACCTGTCTTCTCCAACCAGTAGGACTGGTCTTTCACTGAACGTTTTTTCCAGTGTGATAGAATTGAGAAGAAAGTGGTTTAGTGCCTGGTCAAATGCCAGAAGTGAGACTTCCCAGGGAAACTGAGAAATGCGAAGAAATACAAGCTGCCCCAATATTTTCCCTTAAAAAAACAAAACCAAAAAACCACTATAAATCTCACATCAGCCTCGTACATTATGACTTCATCAGTGCCCAGAAATGGTTAGAGAAATGAAATTACTGTATGTAAGTAGAGTTCCATGACAGTGACATGTCTGCATCAGGCTCCCCAAGGCTCTCACCCATTGTCAGGGTTAATATTTTTGCCCGTTGCTGTGCCAGTTGACAGAAAGAAGATAGTCAGCATTTAGCAGAAGTGCCCCATGCAGAGAAAAAGCCATTTACAGGTGAGTGGAGCTGTGCTTTCACTAATTATTCAGAGGCAAAGCTGTGCTGAACTTGCTGCTTCAGAAGAACATCACACTATTTCTTGGGCTGGAAGATTTGCTTGGTAATATTTCTTTGCAGCACCATGACTTTAATCACATCAAGATGTCAGCAAAGAAAAGTGAAGCACACAGAGGTCTTTTTCCCTGGATTGATATTTAGCAAAAGAAAGTGATGTTTCCTCAAAGAGGCAGGGGGCTACATAAGAGTTTGCACATGTTTTCACCTTTGGGCTCAGTTTGGATTCCACTCTCCATGAATACAGTTCAGAAGCAATTTTATCATATGCAACATAGCTTAGTTGCAAATGATTTTTTCCCTGTGTTTGTTCTAGCACAGCCTGGAGATAAAATGACAGCATTTATTCTTCAGTAGGTATCCAAGGTGACTGAGGAGCCCTTCACACAGGGAACAGGGCTCGGTGTCCCTCCATAGATCACAGCTGGCCAAAACCACACCAAGTCAGTAACACTGACTACACCTGCAAACATCATCAGTCTTTGTTCTTCCCACCAACAAACACTGACTTCCAAATGAAATAACCATGTATGTAAAATATAACCCATTCCCAGTGACACCTCCAGCTCTGACACCCTGAGAGCAGCAGTGCCTGTGGGAGTTGCCACCACCATTAGTTTACCCACAGTTATTTCAGAGACCTACAAGCCTTTTGTACAAAGCTGATACGCAGTGATATGGAGCTGAGCAGAAAAGATCCAAAGAAAACTGCACAGCCCTGTGCCCAGCTAAAGAATAATGCTCCTGAAGGAAAGATGCAACACCCATCAGCACATAAACGCCCTTACTCTCTATCTTGTTTCCCATCTAATGACATCAACCTTAACCACTGCACTTTAATGAGCTGCACTAAATACCCACCCAAAACACAGGTAGGATTAAATGCAGTTGCTCCAACTAGAATTGTAATTAAAGTGAATTTATGTTAATCCAGCAGAGCTAAAGGAAAGGACAATGATTGATGAGCAATATTGCTGGCATTTTCAAGAGTCATAAAAGGCATTAAAAGTGAATATCTGAAAACCGTTAGTTAGGAAAGCACCCATAATTGCATAAGCAACCCAGAGTGTCTCCAGGGCATTTGGTTCCTACAGGGGAGAAAAAAAATCCACATAACCTTTGAGGAGAATGAAATCCACAACTGCAACCTTCCTTTTAAATGAAAGGAGTGAAGTGACTCCACTAAAATATACATACTTATTTTCCTATTCAAAAATGATCATAAAACACATCACAAGCTCTAACTGTTGGTCTCACTGGGGAAATTTGTTATTTTTTCTAAATTCACTCCTTATAACAATGACAGGTTAACCGACAGTTTATTGCAAATTTGGGAGAAATTTTCAAATTATCTAAATGACTAAAGATGGTTCCTTCAGGACTTTATTGAGGGTTGTTTTCTTTTACATCAATGTGCCAGTTACTGTGAAAATCAATTTAACTTGGATCCTCAAAGGCTGAACTTCCTGGAAATCTGGATTAACTCATCTGTTCAGATCTCATTTTCCTCATGAAAATTTCTCAGGCCTTCCACTATTCCCTCCCCTGAATCTTGCATGAGATAATTTAAAAAAAATTAAAAAAAGAAAAAAATTGGCAAAGCTGTTTGGATTTTTCTTTATTTAGACAGACAAGAAAACTCAGCTGGGAAATAAAATCACTTACTTGAATGTAACCTAAAATATTCCAAGTCCAAACATTCATTCATTAGACACTAAAATAGTGCCAAGGAAGGCCACAAAGATGATTCTGGTATTGGAGCATCTGTCAGACAAGGAGAGGATGAGAGTAGCAGGATCATTTTAGGTTTGAGAAGAGAAGGCTCAGGGGAATCCCATCAGTGTGCCCAAGTATCCAATGGGGAGTGAAGAGGACAGAGTCTGATCCTCACCTGCCCACCCACAGACAGCAAGAGAAACAAACTGGCACAAGCTGAGATACCATTTAAACACAGGAAAAAGCTTCTTTCCTGTGAGAGTCCTCAAACACAGGAATAGGTTTTCCTCAGACGTTGTGTAGCCTCCATCACTGGAGAATTTCAACCCCCAAATGAAAGTGGTCCTGAACAACTTGTTCTAGTTTCTGTTCTAGCTCTGGACCTTGCTTTAAGTAAGGGGAGTGAACTAAACCATCTCCAGAGGCCACTTCAACCTCAGCCTTTGAGGTGAAGAACACACACAGCCACTCATCTGATGCCCTGAGTGACTTTTTAAAGCACCTCAGAGCAGGATGTAAAAGAAACCCACCTGTTCACCTTGCCAATATTCACCTTCCAGCTTTATGCTTGGTTTGATAGGTCATATCCAGCTGAAACATCTTTGACTTTGCCTTTAAATAGATGTATACATTCACAGAGCAATCAATATGTCTACAGGACACATTTATCGGTCCCCATTCTCTGTAATTAAGCTCAGCAAGAGCAATAACAACACCTTTAGTATTCATCCTTTAAAAGTTGTCCTCCATTTCCTTTAATCTGTCTGAACAGATGGAGTCTTGCTCTATCACCTTGCAAACTTTTTCCTTTGCTATTAAGCCACAACAGAATTTCAGAGGAATAAATTAAATGTAGCAAATGTTTAATAATTGCTGTCACTTATTTCTTCACAAGGTTTCCAGGTTAATGAATAAAACATGCCTATAGAAGGCTGATCCCTGGGAAGTCAACGTAAGATGTCCTGCTGACTTCAGTACCTCATTCAAGAGATGTAGAACCAATCTTAACTTCTATGGAGCACTTTTCTTCTGTGGTAAGACCCTAGAAAAACCCTGAACCAGGAGCCCAGTCCTAAATCACAGCTCAGCCAACAATGAGTCATTTACTTTCTATTTCTTGAACTTATCAAGGATTATCAATTCATTTCTTCGCCAGTTACAACACATCAATCATCAGGACTGAAAACTACTTGAAGTGCCAAAACTTCTGTAACATTGGTGGACACTTCTTGGTAAGATTAAGCAAACTTAGGAAAAGGTTTCAAACAGGAAAACTTGGTAAAGTTATTCACTCAATCAAGCAATGCCAAAGCTTGGCCCACTATCAAAACTGAATATTCAACATCAGACATCCCTTGGAGTGCAGATGGTGGTGTCTACTCAAAGTACAAATGTGTTTATACCTTTATCTCAACAAATCTACTCAAATGAAATTAAAAAAATAAAAGACGAGAAAGCCTCAAAAAAGCAAGTTTTGGGGTAAGACTAATGCTACTGTGAATGGAAATTCAGGAAAATAATGAAAAAAACCCCAACCCTCTCTTACCCTCATGAGGCTGCATGATAGAATTCTAATTTTTCTTGTATGGGCAAGGTTAGCAGTCTCCTGTATATTAAATTTCAGCTTGGAATTTGCTTGATTTCTGTAGTGTGATATCTAAGGCAGTTCACATAAGTATCAAAAGTGTAATAATTTTCACTAGTTTCACTTTTCATACATTAATGTGAATTCCAAAACCTGGATGTAGGAGCAGGACCAACCCCTACCCAAAGCATCCAACATAAAACACAACAACCAGGTTACCAAGAGAGACAGAGATTGTTTTTAATGGTCAGCCGTAGTTCTTGTGGGTAGTTTTTCCTGAATATCAACATATTAGTTGTCTTCCCAGACTGCACATTACACACTGCACTCAAACTCAAGAGAATAAGGATACATGTGCTGTTGTCTCAGACAGTTCAACTACAGCTTATCTAAAGGTACCCACTGACCAAAAAAATTACAAATGTGCCAAGATACAAGGAATCCATAAAATAGATCTACACTAAAGCAAATTCACTTTGTGGGGTCTTAGCATTGGCTTTAATAGGATTTAGAGCTGGCTTTAACCTCAGGGTGACTTAGTTCAAACTCAAGCAGACACCTATATTGGCTCTCTGTGTATTGGCAGCCAAAACACAGCCCTCATTAATGGCAAAAGCGCTTCCTGCTGCGGTCACCTCAGTCCACAGTTTTGAAGGAGGAGAGGATGGAGAGACTGGAGCACAGTCACAGCCTGGAAGAGCCTTTAGGAACTCCCTGGCTCTCCTTTTGGTTTTTCAGAGAAATAAATGGCTACTTGTGAAACATGCATTAAGAAAATCTGCCATGGATTTTAAATTGAAACTGAAGGACACTTCCACATTTAACAAATCCATTCCTATTCCATTTAATATACAGAGCATTGCTAACAAGGCATGCTTTTGAACAAGGAGCAAGGGAACAAAACTATCAACTGCCTTACTACAACTTATCTCCTGAACAGATACATCACAACATTAACTCCACACTTACACTACAAATGCACTCCCTCCATCACAACATGGATCTCACTGCACTGTCTACATTTACTCACAACCAAGGAGAAAAAGGTACCTTTGACATCAAGTCCTCAGCTGTAAAAATCAGTTGTGGCACAGAGTGAGTCACTGAGCACACACTGCCCAGGATTTATAATGCACAGACTTGATTGCTGACTGTTAGCTCATCATGTTCATTAAAGACAGATTTACAGGCACCTCATCCATGCAGAGCAATTGGGAGACAATTCTCCCAGGTGGTGACACAGACCACACATCCAGTTATCTTCTCCCACATATTTAATGCAGCCAGCAGTGGTGAAACCTTAAGGAGAGTTGAAGAACAGAACCCCAGTGCTGATTTTGGCCACCTATAATGTGCTGGAGGCTCAGACAGATTTTACAGTCTTGATGCCAGGTTGCAGAATACTGATTTGAGCAAACAAGCTGCTGATGGAGCAATGGCTGCACAGGCACAGAGAACCAAACTCCTTCTCCACAATTCAGAGTTCCCATCACCTGTAGCAATCACTCAACTTTGGGAACCGAAATTTAAATCCCTTACAATTAGCAAAGCTAACACTATCACCTTTCATTTGTATTTTCTGGTGCCTCTGCCCAGGTAAAGATTCCTGTAAATAGGAATATTATATGTAAATAAGATATATATGTATATATATAAAATACATGTGCTACACAGGGCCACTAAAACACCCCACGCTTATCCTCAGTATTTCTAAAGCTACCCTTGAATTATAAGCTGTTTACAAATACCAGTGAGCACCTTGGTCAATGTCCTTCTTGAATTTCAAGTGCAGCATCTTCCTGTCTATAGAAGCTACTACAGGCTCACGTAATTTGTTCTGTTATTTCTCACAGAGGTAAAATTTGCTCAAAAAACATCTAGCCAAGACAATTAAAAATAGTGCATATAAAGGAGATCATTGGCACGCTGGAATGCTGCTGACAAAATGAAGACATTGCTTACCATTCCACCCATAGTAATTTATGCAGCCAGTAGATTCTGCCAGCACAGGCAATGCCAGCTCTGCTAATGAAACCAAAATCAATCTGACAGCAGAATGATGGCAGACTTTGAAAACAAGTACCAACAGTTTGCAGGTGGTTTAGGCAGCTATAAAATCTGATTTATAAGAGCTTTTTAATCCTTATTTTAATTCACCTTGTGGGAATGGACTGTAATAAAACATCCTGCCATGTTACAAGCACAAGGCTGAGATCCAGCATGGTTCAAATATAGGGAATTCTATAGATTTTATTGCACTTTTTATATGTTTATACTCCAACCTTACTCTCACCCCCAACCTCAGACACAGCTTTCATTCCCTGGCACACACATTTACATAGTTCTGTCTCAGAACTGAAGCAGTAGAGGCACAACCACACTGTAGCTGAAGTCTGGTGATGCCTCATCCTTACAAGGCTGTGATTTATGCAGCTGCCATTGGACATGGGGGCACATCAATCTCCCTGCAGCACCATTGCTGCTCCACAGCAAGAGCAGCTCAGGGCTCTTGGGTTTCCTGTCTACAGAAAACTAGATGGCCCAAAGGGGACCTCTCAAACACTCTTTCAAACTTGGCTGTGGTATTGCACAGGAAAGGGTCATAACAAAAATATGGAGTTCAGGAAAAAACAGATGAGTTTGAAAGAGACAGTGGTTTCCCTGTGATTACACAAAATATTCGAGTTTGCAAGCAGCAATCCAGTAGCTCTCTACCCTCCATACTGAGCTGCAGTTCACTGTAGGACTCAGCAGCATTTCTATTACTGCCCAGTACCACAAGGGATTCAGATGAGATCCTGCTGCCCTCCTCTGCAAACACCTTCACAGTGGAGGGGACTGCAGAGCTAGATTTTGGTCTATTCTGTAACTGCTGATCTCCACAGGGATTCCGAACCTTGAAAAAGGACGAAATATCACACAAGATGAAGTCTACTTAAAGCACATGAGATGAGAGAATGTGTATGATCATATATATTTGAGACAGCAGTGCTCTCTTCTCAATAATAGGTATAAACCCAGAAAAAAACAGAGCAGGAGGTCTCTGTGGGAGTGTTAACATGTTGGTTGAAAATGTTTCTATCTCATGGAGGAAAGCAATTGGAGGGCTTTAACTCAGCATCACACGGGTTCCTGAAATAGCAGTGCTGACCCTGTCTGATCCTCCAGACCAGAACCATCACAAATCAGGCTAGGTGGCAGAAAAATTTGTTAGCACCATTTTTCATAACCAGATTTTACAAAGTGACAAAGGTTTGTTAAATGGAAGGGGAGAAAGGTTGAGTTACACTCAGGAAGAGAAAAGCAACAGCACTTCTGCATGGCAAAATATTGCAAAACAGATCCAGAGATGCTCCTGAAATGGAGCTGGAGGGAAGGATTACGTTCCTCATTCCTTGACTGAGAGAAACATTCTCAGTGACACTCTACATTTGCCAACAGTTTCAAAGGGCTTATAGACAAAAAGCAGGATGGTAGATGCCACTGCCAACGGAGCTCCTGGCCAGCAGGACCCTTTCCATGATCCTAAAAAGTACATAAGAGCAGGGGCAGCAATCCTTCCTGTCTGCCTGGCAGCTAAAGGATTAGATCAGGGTATAAACCTTCTGATCTGAAGAACCCCATTTTATTCTCAGCTATTCTAATATCATTATAAACACGTAAAAGGTCCTTTAGTCTTTTTAGTACTGTAAAAAGTGGTGTAAAGCAGACTTCAGATAAATCAGAAGTGGTCCTGGAACATTTCTGCTATTGTAAAAGGCATTTCCTACAGATTTTATGCACAGCAAGGAAATAAAAAAAGATCTTGATACATTGCTCTTTGCAGCATATAAATCAAGGGGCAGCCTCCCATTTCACATCACCAGTGGGAGTCAGTTCTATGACAGCAACTCCTCAATAAGCAACAGGGTCCCACCATACACGTATAAAAAAGGACACAACATGCTCATTTTCTAACACCACACAGGCTTGTCCAGCATGACTATCAAGGACCTTCATCCAACCCAAAGGTCATTTTCAGGACCTCACCAGTACTTCACAGGCTGCTCTGGAGGAGGAGGGGGGGCTTAGTTCACCAATGACCCCCAGACACAAACACCTCTCTGTGCACAGCAGAAAGAACTACTTACTAAATCATTAGCACATTTAAGAAAACTGAACATTCATTACCTCCAGCCTGATGGACAGCAGAAACTCTCCAGCTATTCTTACAAAACCAACAAGCAGAAATAGCCCTCCAGTTCACTTTCTTTCCAGCCCCTCCTGGGGCCCTGATTAAATACCTATTTAGAGAATGAGAAGCACCTGCTGAATCAAAGCATCTGCAGCACCTGGGTTTTCCCCAGAGCTCTCCTACCTCCCGCTAATGCAGCCAAATCCTGTTTAGTTTCTGTAATTTTGTAAGTGCCTTTTGAACAGTTACAGCTGCATAAGCCCTTGGGCTTTGGTGCTTTGTACATCACCTCAGTTTATTATCCTTGGGCAACTATTCCCCTCACTGTATTTTTTAATTTACTGTATGTTTACCTGCTAGATCACACTGGGAACATTGCTACTTTTCCAATCAATTATATCATAGAAGATATTGTCAGTGTGACTCTATTAACAAAGATATCAAGTTGTAGCCCTGCTCTTGGAGATACTGCCATGGTGATTTCCTCAGAGCAAATTAAACAGAAGAGAGTCTCAGATGCTCTGAGTGGCTGTTGCATAATTTATCTCCACAAGGCAGGAAGAATGATGGGGTAAAGCAGTGAAGAAAATCAGTTCCTTAACTGTGTTTGAACACTTCCTAAATCTGGATAGGAAAAAGTTATTTTGCTTTGGTCAGATGGACTAAAGGAACAATCCACACACACATTACACCTGTGAGGGTGTGTACTATTACAGCTCTGTATCTACATTAGCCATATGAAGGTTTCATGATTAAGAATACAGAAATAATATTCCTGCTAGGAAATATTATTATTCTGTATAGAGGCTAAATTAACAATTTTGTCATGGTGAGGAGGAAGCAAGTGGAGTCTCATGGGGTGATTTGTGGCTATAGGGCAGAGCTGAGGGTTATTTTTCATTAGTATATTTATTATTAGTTTCTACAATTATGTTTCTATAATTATGTTTTTATTCACTGTTATTATACTAAATAGTTGGTTTTTTCATCAGTAACAATTCACTCAAGTAACCCCATTTATTAGCAATAATTAGATGCATCTCTGAACAGGAGGGCCAGAACCTGCTCTGTTTTGATGTCCTCTAAGTGAAGGGGTCTTATGTCCTTCACAGACTGCAGTAGATGTAGAAATGACTCCTAATTTCCTGCCCTTTTCAAAGATCAATTAGTCCCTGCACCTTCTGAGGGAGAGGAAGTCAGGAGTGGACAAGGTAAGGTCATCTGCTGGTGTGCTCCAAACAAGTATTAAGAAATTATAGGTCGTTTGAATTGCAGCTAATTAAATTTCAGATTAAAATTCAGATAATTAAATTGACATCCAGATCCAGCACTCTGCAGTTGAAAGACCACAGGGCTTTGCTTGTGGTGCTGTGTTTACTCTCCAGCACAATTTCACTGGGTATGTGAACTCTGTTCTGGTGCCTGGGGAGGGCACAGGTGACATTGTCCAGGGTCCTCAGGCTCATGTCCTCAAGTGAACAAAGGAGACTTAAGAGATCACAAACAGATAATATCGTTCTATTACAGCCAAATTGCTTAAGGAACTTAATTTCAGAAATAAATAAAATTCTCAAAAATTAGGTGCTCAAGGGAACCAGAGCCAATGGAAATGGGACGTTTCTCAATTTCTTGTCAGGGGTCACATGGAATCCTAAAATGGTTGGCGTTGGAGGGGATCTTAAAATCACCCAGTCTCACCCCCTGCCATGGACAGGGACACCTTCCACCAGCCCAGGTTGCTCCAAGCCCTGTCCAACCTGGCCTTGAACACTTCCAGGGATGGGGCAGCCACAGCTTCTCTGGGAATTCCATCCCAGCCCCTCAACATCCTCAGAGGGATGAATTTCTTCTTAATATCCAATCTAACCCTGCCTTCTTTTAGTTGGAAGGCATTTCCCTTTATCCTTTTAATAGTCTCTTTCCATCTTTCCTGTCAGCTCCTTCAGGTACTGGAAGGTCTCAATTAGGTCAACACAGAGCTTCTCTTCTCCGTGCTGAATAAAACCAAGGCATTTTAGGCATTTTTAACTAGAGATCTCAATAAAGAAAAGGAAAACTTACAGCATTTTATGTATTTTCTGCCAACCAGCACAACTCTTTACTGTTTGCAGCTTTATAGTTTAAAAATAAAAATCCCTTTTTCATATTTGTTGCCTCTAAAAGTTCTGCTCTTCTCTGACACTATGACAAGGCCCCATGATACAAAAAAAAAAATCAAAGATGAGATGTCTGCAAGTTTTATATATCTCCCAAGTTTCATCAAAACAACTCACCCAGGGGACTGACTGGAGAAATAGAACAATCCCTACCTCTCATTTCTTGAAACCTGAGTGCCACAAAATACATCTTCAAATACTCTGAGTCTGAATCTCAGCCAGACATTAATTTTAGTGTAGCATTTATCACAAGTCCAAACCTCAATTCAACAAGCCTGTAGCATGTACGTGATTTCCAAACAGCAGCATATCCAGCCTAACAGGAATGAGATTAGCTCAGCTGGTTCAAACTTAAGAAATGGCTCCTTAAAACTTCCTGCAAACAAACTAGGCCAACAGTTGGTTATGTTTCTGAATTACATTTGCTAAAAAAGAGGTGGATCCTGTACTGTGTAACTCTCATCTCTGCTTAGAAGCGCTCCATTAGTACTCCATCTTTTCTCTAGACTGAAAAATCCCAAATCCTCAGCCTTTCCTCGTGCCAGCACAGGGGTGGAAGGCCATGGTTTGCTTCCCATCAGTGCTACCTCATGTGTGATGAGGTTTTTCTGGTCTCAGTGGAGCTGTTGTGCTCCCAACACAGGTCACTCCTGGAAAATGAGACAACAACCCAAGGAGCTGCTTCCTCTCCTGACATTGCCAGACTCAGAGAAAGTCAACCCCTCTCATCAGGCATCTTGAACACCATCTGTCCACATTGAGAATCTATTTCTAAAACTTGCTGAGCCTTATGATGTATGTCCCTTGCTAGAAGTATCAACGCTGCGTGGAAGATGATGAATTGGACAATATGCTTCCTCTAAAACTCCAGTTTGCTTCCAGAGTATGGAAATGTCAGGCAACTGCTGCACACTTCTGTAATTCCTGCTTAAAGTTATTCCCCTGTTTTAATTAACTTCAGAGGAAATTTTAAGTATTTGACTCCCCAGGAAGGGGGGAAAAAAAGAGCAAAAATATCACTTTTCAATATGCATGATAAACAGAAACAAAATCACATGTTTTCTTCTATGCCCCTTAAATATTCCTTATCTTGGGCTACCTGATAACAGAACTGAAAAAAAAAAATCCAAGCCTAATATCAGCTTTAGAGAACATTCTAATAAATCGGGGATTTCCATTCAGGTTGGGTTTGTCCCCATCACTTTCAGGAACAGCCCAGCTGTTTTCCTGGGAAAAGCACAGAAGCTGCTACTCTCAGCACTCCAGGACAATTACACACAGCCCTGCCAGGCTTCAGAGCTCCTAATCACTGGCACAAGTTAACTCTGCATTGTCTCATTGTGCATGTAGTTTCCCAATGCTTCCTTTGATTTCTTGTTCTTCATGTTCTTTAAGACTTAAAGAGATTTCTAGAAGATAAAAACAAGGTATTGATTCCTGCACAACACTAAATGGGGATTTGGTGCTGAAGTTTATTTTACGGTCCATTAATAGAGTGACAAATTTGTTTGTCCAAATTCTCCCTTCAGGAAGAGCTGACCCTAAGAGCAAAAATGTGTAGTTTCCATGGAACCAAATGTAAGTCACAAGACCCCAAGTGTTCTCAGTTGACACAAGAGTGGATATCTATGGAGGAAACTTTAAAACTTTTAGAAGTAAGTCTTACATATTAGTGTGGCTTCTAGGACACTTTATATATTAAAGAAAATTACATCATTGGAGAAATATGGTTAACTTCAAGTTGCTCTTTGCTTTGGACACCATTGGTTTAGGGTTAGCACTGGAACTGTGTTCTGGTGGAAAAGCGACATTCTTAGGAAAAAATCACATTAACAGGATACAAACCTCATAATGATTCTTGTTTTCATGCACTGCTTCATATTTCTGGATGCCACAGTCCTTTCAAAAGCCATCAACAGCATCATTTTACACATGGGAAGAACGGAGGCTCAAATATAAAAGGATGTGCAGAGTCATAGCAGGGACATTGCTGATACAAGAATAAATGAAGAACTCCTCAAAATCAGTGAAAAGCAATTAATTTCAAGCCATTCCTGAAACCAGCAAAACCACAAAAAGCAGAGAGTATTCTCATATGCTGAACTCTGCTGACACCACTTGTGAAAAAAACCAATCTGAATTGTTTGCTCAAACTGGCTGCTGGTAATTACATTATCTTTGTTCTGGTAAAAGGAACCTCCATAAATTGTGAAAGAAGTGGCTTTACTTATAACAACAACAAACCTTTCCAGTTTTGCTTGTTCAGCAGAGCTCCAATTCAGCAAATGCAAACAAATAAAAACATACTCAAGTGATTTTGTGAGCATCTAACATCACATCCAGTTTCATTTTATAAAGTCACAGAGATCTAAGGCTGGCAGAGACTGCGCACAGTCATCTGATCCACCTCCTGCTCAAAGCAAGGATTTCCAGTTCTTTGCTTTCTGAGTAGCAATAAATGTCTTTTTCTGGTCCCTTTTCTTCTATTGAGCTGCAGTCAACTGCAATGCCAGTCTAAAGTCTGATGCACGGGGAGCTCATAAATTGGGGGGTTGGAAATATAAAAAAAGAGTACTCTGGAGCTGGCAATGCAAGTGTGTTGAGATAATTGAACAGGAAACCCCATTATATTGGGCCATTTGTGCACCAGGAGAGCTCTGCAGCAACCAGAGTCAATTCTACACTGCGTTTTTAATGTCAGACTGACTTTGAGCTCCCAGCACTAATGATTCCGATGGTGAATGGCAGCATTTGAGCTGAAAGGAGAGAAATCTTTCTGAAATCCAAGATTTGTTCTCTGTCTCGCCCCTCTCCCTCAGTCAAGAAGCAATTCTTGGGGCCCGTGAGGCAAACTCAGACACACAGTGGAAACGAGCTGAATTTTAACTCCAGGCTAATGACAGACACTTCAGAAATACTTCTACAGTAATGATAGAAGACTTATTGGAGGAATTTACTGAGTCTCTAAAGTGACATCTTGTTAGAGAAAGAAAAAAATGAAAGGAACATTTTCTCCATAGCTGTAGTAGGCACCATAAAATGCTAATTTAGAGGAACCTTTCTAGAAGTGCTTAAGAGTTCCACTGTCCTCCAGCCTCTTACGTACCCATTGCTCTGGCCCATATTAAGGTATCTGCATCCAGCAGTCCATTAACAACTGAAAAACAAGCAAAACTGATTGACTTTGACTAAAGTATTAATTCATAGCTGCTTTAATTGTTAAACTGTAAGGTATGGGTTGTATTAATTTACTCTGAGGTGGCATCATATGGCTCTTATCTCAGTTAAGTTAAATATTTCTGTAAAGCTGAGCCCCTGTCTCCCTCAGTTCCACATCCATAAGCAAGCAGGAATAATATTTCCAACTCAAAAGCCCATATATATTCCCTTTGGACACATATTTGTACATAACCTTAGCAAAACCAAATAAATACATTAAATATAGGCCAGGCAAAGGTAGGAAAAATGCTGAGCCAGACATTTTTATTCTGCTTCTGCTTAGAAACGGTGAAGATATTTTTGGTCCAAACACATCATTCTGTTCCAACACACTGCTTTATTCAATTTGATGAAAACTGAATGGCTAGAACATAATTAATAGTTGAAACTCTTTCTGTTTAACAAATTGAAATACTTTGAATACTAACTAGCCATATGCGAAGCTCATCAATATTAATGAAACTTTCTGAAATGTATCATTTATTCTTCATGGACAGGAAAAAGTTCAGGTTTGCTGAGGCAGAGAAATGATTAAGAAAAAATTCACAGAGACTTCTATGTCTCATGGAAACCAAACTTCCATTAGAAAACTATGAATTTTCTGAAAATCCCATTGTTTTCCACACTGTGAATGCCCAAACACCTTCCAACAGTGTCCTTCAGTCCTGAGTTTGCAATAAGATACAACATACAAGGTCTCAAAAAGCCTCGAAGAACAGAGAATGGAAATGCAAACCCTCAAATAAGAATGAAAAAAAATCCTCATGATGAAATAAGAGCAGGTTAAAAGCTCTTAAATAAGAGCATTAAAACCCAGTGTAGAACTACTCATAGAGCTGTTGGTGGTATTTACAGCCCTAAACTTTCTTTCAGGGAGAGGTTAAAACACGTAAAAAGTTTGATTCAATAACAGTGTTTGATGCCTTTGGCTCGTGGTTTTACAAAACTCCAAAATCCTATTTTGCAACAGGAAAGCCACAGACAATAAGGAGAACTGAATAAATGTGAAAAGAGGCTGCAGATATACAAGAACAGGACCACACTGAAGTAACCATAAAGCTCAGAAGCACAAAGCACTACCAAAATATCCTCACCCCAAATCCTGCCTCTTAAGCAAGACCCAAGAGGAAAAGTTTATGATACACAGAAAAACCTCAGTAAGCTTAGTTTGTTCCTTTCTTTTCATAACATGCTCCCCAGCACTTGAAAAATGACTCAGAAAATGAGGAGCCCACAACCTTGACATCAAATTTTGCCTCAGGAAGTGAGCAGGTTGTTATCCTCATTAACAATCCCCAGTTCATTTGCATGTCTCCAGGTGCAGTGCTTGCACACTGGTGTGGGACATCATGTTCATGGCAAAGGCACTGAATTAACATCAGAATTATTTATTCTACTCTTCACAGAATAAAATAAAAGTTATTTAACACTGCGTGAATTACTTGGGTGACAACTTCAGCTTATTCTGCAATGTTATGAGATGACTTCTCAAACATTTATTAATAGTTCTGTCATTAAGTTATAGCCAGTGGAAAGTTTGTTGTTGGGTTTTATACTTTTAATATCTTTCTCATCTCAGCTGTTTATAAGATTCAGTTTATGAAGGGTGAGAGAAACGTGAGTCATGAAACCACCTGGAGGTCCTTCCTGTTTATGAGGCAATAACCCTTTTCCTGGCTAATAAATTCAAGGCCAGCAGCTGAACACTTATTAGCCCAAGATACAGTTATTGTTAATTGGAACCACCCTGAAGTTGTTATTATAATGAAACTTCTAATGACTAAAGATTTGAAAAAATCATCTCTTTTAAAGTGTGGGGGGTTTAATAAGAAACTGAGGAGTTTGGGCAACATTACAGTTCTTGATGGGCTCCAGCACCAAAGGAAAGGGGTGGGATCTAACTCATCTGGAGGCCAGTAATGCACATTTTTACCTGGAATGGCTCCTAATTTTTTTGCTGAGCTCATTTTACATGCTCATCAGCCAACTCTCATTCTTTTTTCCTACCCTGAGCACCGCCAAGGCTGTCAGATATTTAGAGGTGACTTCTGTGGTGAACACGTGCAGCTCAGTGTGTTGAAATGGAGGAGCATTAGCAAGGGACAAGAATGGATGAACCCGTTATTCAATCAGTCTGGAATCCCACGATAGTTGGGGTTGGAAGAGAGCTCTGCAGATCAGCTGTGCAGGTGAGTAGATTATTTTGACCTGACCTACTGCAGAACAATCATAATAAGCAGGATGATGGGCTGTGGCCCAATTATTTTTGTGAAATGGTAAGGGGAGAAATCATTCAAACCTCCTTCCATACGGCAGCAAGGAAAAAATAAAAGTCCAACATGCAGAGTAGAAATAACTCCACAAATCAGCTGAATGGTAAGCAACAAATGTCAAAAAGAGAGTAAATAGGAGAAAATCACCCTTTGGCAAGTGGGCTTGAACTGCTTTGTCTTGGCTTTGCTCACCTTTGGTTCCCAAATCACCATTCCACTGTCCTTGTTCTTCAATGCCATCTCTTTGAGAGATAAATCAATTTAGAGTATCCCTTGTGGCTTTTCCCCAGTACCTGGAGGGACAGTTAAAGCACAAAGCCAACTTCCCCAACAGTGCACTGTCTGTGGATCTGAACCAGGGTCCTGCTGACTTGGAAATGCTGGAAAATCCTCCTGAAAACAGCACATCACCTTACTCTCAGTCATTTATGTTTAGACAACAGCCATTTCCTACTGAGCTGTGTGTTGAACAGCTCCATTCCACCATGAGGGACAATGATAATTAGCACACTGGGTACCTACAATGAGTTTTAGATTGGTAGTGGCCTGGATGAGATCATCAGGGAGTTACTCACTATGGAGGCAGTGAAAGGATTTGGGAAGCTGTAAGAGGAAATACCAACCAGGTGAAAAGCAAGCAGGCACACTATTAATCCTGAAAGTTTCTGAAACTTTGCAGGAATTTCAGGACTGGAGCACATAGAGTTATGGACAAATAGATCTCAAAAAATTCTATTTCCCCTGCCTTCAAAGCAAAGGCTGTTTCTTTCATGAACTTCAGTAAGCACTGGATCTGACATAAAGTGATCTGGCTAAAAGGCATGTAAATGCAGCTGTCATTTTGAAAAATCATTGATCCATCTGATTTGCCATTTGGGCAGCTTCAACTAGTTTGCCTTTGCTGCAAAAAGCCCCCACACCCCAGAGTAAATATTCAGACACCACAGCACAGCAACAGCTGCCTCCATAGCAGCAGCCCCTGTTATTAAATTATGTATTTATAAATACACTTGCAAGCTTGAACCTCAAAACATTCATTTTTTCAAACAACTCCATGATTTTAATTCCATAATCTAATGCACATGTCTAAGCACACTTGAAGCTATCCTGCATGTCAAGCTTTTAGTTTTTCCTCAGAATATTTTTTTACTTTTCCTAATATAATCACATTTAAGAAAGCCTTCTCAATATTTAACTTGGTTCACACTTTCCAAACAATTAAATACTTAATTCAGCTCTGATCCTGTGAAATAAAATGTGTTCATTTGATAGCTGTTTTTTCCTCTAACTCCCCTATGAAAATAGATTTCAGACTTGTTTTGCTACTGAAAAGGTTTGCAGGTCCAAGGAAAGAGAGGATGAGGTTGTGTGCTAGTGTAAGGTGGTATTTGTGCAGGACAGAGGTTTGGTTTCTCATTAAGGCTTTGAAGGAGAGGAAGGACAAGAATAAAGAGCCTCACGTTGTGCCAGGGGAGGTTTAGGTTTGATATTGGAATAATTCCTACATACACTCTCACAGCACTCCGGGTTTCTCTGCAGCTTCCCAAACCAGGCCCAAGGTCTGGGCATGGGACAACACAAAGAGTACTTGAAAAAATATTCTTATAATAACAATAGGATTTGATTTGTGATGCTTAACACAGCTGCTTGTCTGGGAACCAGGAAGCTCAGTCTACATCTTCAATGCATTTTTCCTCCTCAAAATATGAGGAAGCAGCTTAACCTTGAAACTACCACTTAGCTCACACATACACACACACACAAAAGTAGTTTATTCAGCAAGTGATAATTAATTTTCTACAGAGGCTGAAATCACTCTGCCTAAAGTAAAATCCTTCTGACATTATTAAATGTCACAGTGCAGTTAAAGCACAATTATAGACTAATTCACAAAATAAATCTCATTAGTTTCCTGAGGCCTTATGAATAAATGGAAAGAAAAACATTGCCACAGTTGACTTTCATCTCAGCTTTCCTGAACAGATCTACAATCAAAATGCATAACATTTTCATAATTACAGATGATTAAAAACATAGTTTGGAGAAATGGGCAGGTAAAACTGACTGCTGTGTACAGAGCAATGGCAAAGTTGTCAAATAATAAAAATGTTCTCCAGTATAAAATCCCAGCTGTAGGGGCACTTGAGAGAGCTCTGACTGCTCCCTGCCTTCATCGCACGGTGTCAGCTCTGCTCCAGGAGCAGCAAAACTGAACGAGTTCTCTGCTAATGCAGGGAAACAACTTCCTTTCTCAGCAGCAGTTTAGAAATTGAAGCAAGCAGTGATGGCAAATATGGGAGTGTAAGAATAGGTTAGCATTCAAATAAGATATTTAGAAAGGAATTCTTCCCTGTGGGGGTGGACAGGGGCTGGGATGGATTTCCCAGAGAAGTTGTGGCTGCCACTGGAACGTTGGAAGTGTCCAAGGCCAGGATGGATGGGGCTTGGAGCAAACTGGGCTGGTGGGAGGACAGGCCTTAAGGTAATCCTTGAGCACAGACCCAGGCCAATGGCAAATGCTAGGGGAACTAATTTATCTTCAGAGTTAACACAGCCTCCTTCTCTGACAGAAGTGCACAATAAACACTGCAAGGGAAGTTGCATCAAGCAGGACTGCCCTGCAGGAGGGAATTCAGACTCAGAGCTGGCAGGATGTTGATGTGGATCAGCTCAGCTCCCTGGATGGAGCCCATGGCATCCTGAGCATTGACACCCTCCATCAGTCTCTGGAACAGGTTGGAGTAGCTGCACCTCAACAATTAGACAAGGTTTTCTCTTGCAGAAATTATCCCAGCAATTAACTGAACTTGAGTTAGCTTTCTCATAAATAATTTTGTTAATTCTATTCACTGAGGGTTTTGTTGTTGTTGTTGTTTTGGTTTTTATTGGTTTGTTTGTTTTTTTTACTGATTCCCAAGTTTGTTATCAGTGGAATGAACCAAGGTCAGAGATGGACTGAAGGAGTGATGTCTGGAGCAGATAAGAGTCAGTGGTGCTTAGAGACTAATAAGGTGTGATCTTTTGCATATCGGATACTTGAAACAGCAACAGTGCCCAGAGTTGCTCATCTTTAAATGAAAGAATTAACTTTCCAAACCAGACTCAAGAACCCTTACAAAACAAAGCCTGTTACCATGTTTGGGGAAGTTATCTAAGGGCATAATTACGCAACTTAATGGTAACACCCAGTTAAAAAAAATATTGTTGCTGTTACTATTATCATTATTATATAATAATTATTAATATTCTTTTAGAAAATAAACACATAAAGAACAAAACTACTAGTGCATTTACTGAGTACTTTTTTGTCCAAGGCTTTTATAAAAGGGAGCTAAGAACTTTGCAGAAACCCATGTATTGTTTTTAAAAAATTAAAAAAATTAAAATATAACCTATTGCTCCAGTTTCTTTTCCTTAGTACACTTTCTTGTGAAAAACTTAGTTATGCAAGAGGCACATTCAACAGCCACTGCAGCTTTGTTGAGCAGCAGCAAGCCCCAGAAATCATCAGCACAAGGTATAGTCTCAGCACACACTTCTGTACCTATTCCATTTTTCAAGGATGCTTTGATTAAAAATACCAAGCTGGCCCACAGGCTTCCTCAGCAGCTTGAAATGCAGGTCTGCTCCCTCCTTGCTGCACACAAATGTTATTCTTAAACTGTTTATCACCAAATAGCTGCATGTGGATTCTCCCAGGCACACCAACAGACCCTGGCAGCTTTTACCAGTTGTTGGCAGAAATCAGTCCCTGTTTTCTTCACTTACACAATGCCTGCATGATTGGTGTCTCTGAGATCAGTCCTTGAGCTGCTGAGCATGTCCTTGACTCCCTGCATTCCCTGGGAAGTAAGCACATACAGAAAGCCAGTGATATTTGTATTTCTCAGGAGGGAAGGTGCTGTCAGTTCCAAAGGCTGGGAACACAACGGTTCAACAGGGTAAGAAAAGCCAGCATTTCGATATCCTGCTCAATCTGTTTTTATGGAAAATCAAGAAGTTGTTGGCTTCAGCATTGTCAATTCAGCATTTTACAAATAAGAAAAGAAAAAGCCAAAACAAAAACCATTGAGAGTTGTCAAAACATCCACTTTTGTTATCTCAAAAAAGCTTAGTGGGAGCCAAAATTTGCAGCACCCATCGGGCAGATGTGCATTAAAGCTCAGAGCAGATTGCATGTTTTCAAGCTGCTGGTTTCCATCTCATTGAATATTCAGATTTGTTGGCATGAACCAACAAATGAAAATTAAGACCTTCCAGAAACCCAACTTTTCAAGTCATCATATGATTATTCATGTGCAACAAAACAGAAAAAGCATATGGGGGTGGCACAGCTCTGCAAGTCATTTCCCTCTCTTTACATTTCTGAAACACAACTGGGAAACACATTGAAGGATGGGCTTTGAAAAGGGAAACAAGGCCAAGGTTTCTATAGCTCTCTCTGTTAGGAAGGAACCGTATGTTTCCAGCACGGGCTGCTCTGAACTTTGTACAGCTGCGGGCAGAGCTCAGAGCAAGGACAAAACTCCACATGCTCAAATTCCTTTGATTACAAAGGCATGACATCACTCCCAAGTTGGATTTAGAATGTAAAGGTTATCCCAAACACAGCCATATGTAAGTCAAAAGTTACCATGAACGTATATGATGGTATCAGTTTGATTCAGGGTGACATTTTTCACTACACTACAGTAATGAGATTAAGTTTCAGGATACATCTGTCTCATGCAATTGAAAACTCTCCCTAAGCTGTCATTTACAGAAGGCACTCTTCCATATTCCCCATGTGGTCCCTCATGCTTGTAATTTGAATAAATAATGCTCCTAAACTTACTTTCAGCCACAAAGTGATTTGAAAATTATCACTCTGATCATGCAAAGTCTCCCCTGATTCTAATGAGCTGTCAAGATTTTGAAACTGGCAGTGAAAAGAAGGTCAGTAGTGGGGGCAAGGAAACAAAAAGCTTAGGAGGAGATTTTCATGCTGGCAAAAAGAGGAGAAAAATGAGACATTCTCTCTCCTGCTTTTCTCCACACCATAAAACACTGCTTTGATTCCTTCCAGAAGGTTTTCTTAAAACACTAATGCTTTGATAGGAGACAAAAGGGAAGATTTAAAGGTGCTTTGGGGCGCAAAATATTATCTTTTACTACAATAAAATACTATCTTTGTATTCACAAATAGAAGAAGAAGTTTCCTGGATGGGAGATGCTCTGTTTACAAAGTGAGGAGGACACTGACAGGAGCAGAAGCCCTCAGATGTGTTCTTTACTTTACTAAGACTTTGCCAAATATTCAGGCAAAGGCTTTGTCAGGCAAACCAAGCCTGGTGTAGTTTCTCCAAAGTACTACAGACAGTGATACCCTGGAAATCTAAAATCTTGGAGACCCCAACATACCAGCCCAAATCGTATTCCTCCTGTACAGAAACCAGCTGATAGACTGATTTAACAACACATCCATGTCTTTATCCTTTTGGCATAAATCAAAAGTTTCTGCTCTCAGAACACTCTGACATTGAATATTGAACGGGATGTTTCACCTGATACCAGGCAGAGCCTCCTCAACAGATCTTATAAACTTGAAAAGTACAATTTCTGATTACTCAGTGGATAGATGATATCAGAAGGGCATTTCTGCACATACATGATTTAGCAGTAGGGGAAGAAAAATGTCAGAGACAAATTAAGGCTGAATACTTTTGTCTTTCAAAAGTATAAGAATTTAAGAAACCCAGAGAGACAGAATTTCAATGCAATTTTCACAGCTGAGGATTTTCAGATCTTTTAAAATCTGAGTCTAGTTGGTATGTTGGCATCACACAGGTTTCTGTGCAGCAGAGCTCTGGCTTTCCTCTCCAAAATCAAATGCCAATTTGGTGCCTTGATCATAAACTCAACCTGTCTTTTAGCACTGTGCATAATAAGAATTATGGTGTTTTCATCTTTATTACATACAAGCTCCAGCAGATGGCAACTGCACAGAAAACTGTTCTCTGGAATTCATGTGGTTCTTTAATCTGAGGATCAAAAAAAGCAGCAGACAAAGCAACAGGAATTGATGCAGCTGAAAACTATCAAAAAGTAGAGATCAAAAAAGGAACTGATCCAACCTGTCCAAAGAAAATTAGAGATCTTTTAAGCCTAACTTTTACCCTGAAAGTAAAATAAGTTAAAAAAAGACTGTTGCAATGCTGCTGAAAATGACAACATCCTTCCTCAGAAGGTGGCACAGGCTGAGGAAAATTGAAGGTCTGATGTCTAAATTAAAACAGGCTGGCAGGGTAAGTGAAACCAAGAGAACTCAAGATCAGAAAGGGTAAAGTCACAGCAGTTTCTGCAAGGGCAAGTGGGCTGAAGGTGCTAGAGAAGAAACCCAGAATTAGGGTGTAGGGCTGTATGGAAATGTTTCAACAACTTGGATAAGCAGCTCCAAAGTGTGCAGACACACTGAGAATCATGTAGCTTAATCTCCTGTTAAGTGATACTGTGGTACAAAAAAGATTCTGTTCAGTTCATCTTCTTTTTGTTAGTGGATAATAAATGGGAATGGATAGTTAGAAGATAATTAGGCAGAGTGCTTTTTTCCCAGTTTATTGCCAAGACTGATCTTCCTCTGCACAATGCCAGGTGCTTGTTGAGGTGCTCATATTCCACAGCAATTGAGAAGGAGTAGAACTACAAATATATTTATGCTGCCCAAACCCAGCAGCACATAATGGGCTCTTAACTGCCTCCTCCAGGATATTTGACATGATTGGTCTGAGTTTCATTTTGTCAATGAAAATGTCAAACTCACTACAAAATTGAATGATCATCACCAAAATATAAACTGTAAATTAAAAATTAATAAAATTTTCACTGTTGGGTAAAGTTTCCAGCTCTAGGTACAGAGCCCATGCTGCTGGATGAGTGATTAATCTCCACACTTCAGAAGATTACAAAAGGGTTTTTTCACAATGTTCTTCACCACCTTAAACCTTTTGAAATTATATATGGGTATGAAAAGAGTATACATCATTTTTATTCTGATATGATATTATACTGCAATGGCTTTTCACTAGTCTGTGTAGCTGTACAAAGCTTAGGACCCCTCAACTTTTCTTTCCATCAATCATTTAAACAGGGATTTCCGTTTTTTCCCATTGACTGCTAATTAACATTAACTTACTGCTTTTGTACAATTTTCTTTGGTAGCAAGGCAGGTAGGAAATTCTCAACAGGGCTGAAATTGCACCATAAAGATAGTTTCTGTTTATGCCAGAGTTGCAAAAAGAGAAGTAACTATCACAGAATCATGGAATGGTTTGGATTGGAAGGTCCTTAAAGCTCATCCCATTCATAACACTGCAGCTTTTGGATGGGGGATGGAAGGTGGTAGATAATTACCAATTCTTTCTGAGAAAACACCCTTAGGTCAGAAGTCATCAGCAGCATCAATTTGGGAATTACTGAGGGATTCCAGTGCACATTTTAGGAGCTAGATCAAACCACAGGACCCTAAAATTTCAGGTTTATGACACTAATCCTGCCAAACACTTGGTTTCCTGCTGAGGGGGGGGATAACCATGTGCTTATGGGATGAAGACCCAAGGCCATGAGATATATCTTACTTAAAACAGATCTAAACTCTTCAAAGACGGCAATGGCTGAGACTGTCACTGACTTGAATTTGGCTCACATTCCCAACCTCTTGCAGTAATTTCAGAGCTGGTACTTAATAGGAATTATTTCTCCCTCAAGAGCGATGTGGTCGTGACTCTCTGAGCTTCTGATTTGCATTTAGACTGCAAGTAAAAAACTTTTCTTTGCAGCAGCCATCTCCTAGTCCTTCACCATGTGAATATTTCTGCCCTAATTAATGTCACTTAATGTGAAATATTATTCTGTGTTCTGCAGAGTGGCTGTAAATTATTTACTTGTAAAACATGTTGACTTTTCACGAGTTGTTTGTACAGTGAGCGCCACCACACCATCTAAACTGTAGGGGGAGAGAGAAATCAATCATTCCTAATAACACCCAATAGGAGGTTTACCACATGTTATATCAATTTTTATGTCCGACACAAATAGCTGCAGCCATTACTTTGGATTTTTATTTTCTGAGGGAATTAGAAATTCACAGTTACCTTCTGCTTCCCTCATGCTGCCTTGGAAATAACACAATGTAAAGGTGCTTTGAGTCTTTTTTACACACTAATTAAGGGGGCACATTAATAAAACACCATTTTATAATATTGATTAAGGACACACTCTATATGAAGCAAAAAGCTGATTTGCATGTGAGTTAATGAGCCCAGAATCAAACAACAACACAGCATCAAGTAATTTAAATGGGTTTTTAAAAAATCACATTGAAACTTACTGCCCATTCCCCATCCTACATATTCTGTTACTTTTTATATGCATTAAAGTTTTTTGATACTTTCAATGAATTTATTACTTCTCTTATTTGGTACTACTCAGTTTTGGTATTGAAAGGTATTGTATTAACCCACCAAAAGACACCCTTAATTCAAACACCCATAAAAAGCAGAGGTTTACTGTCTTGTTGTTTTTCCTTTCGGTATTTATGCCCCCAGATTTTTCTGCACCTACAGTAAAAATCCTGATCCATGTAGGATAACCATAGAACAGCCACAGTAATTCTCTGGATTTAAGGATTTCCCACAGCAGCAAGGCACTGTTCCACTGTGTGACAGATGATCTGTGCTGAGTGATGGATCTGAGTCTGCTCCTTTTACAGATATTAAAGTTGTCAGTTACCTTGGGCAGTGTTGACCATCTGAATCACTAAAAGATCATCTAAAGCTCTACAACCAGGATGTGTTTGACACATCCACTCCTCAGGCACAAGCAGATTTTCTGGCATAAGGATGAAGTTCATCTCTCCTGAAGTCAGGGAACAGGTCAAAGACACAGAGTGGACAAAGAGGAATAATGCAAAGTGGCACAATTCTCACCACCACTGAGTCATACCAAATCTGTACACATATTGAAAATTCTGCCAATGCACAATTCATGTGAGGAAAAGGAATTGAGGAATCAGTATAGGAAAAAGAACAGGAAAACCAGAATAGGAAATAAACAATAAAAATATTAAATTAGATTTGCAAAGCTGGATTCTTTTCTCCTCTCAGTTCAAGTTGCCAAAGGAGTGAAAGGCTTTCAGGCTGCCCTTGTGATACTGTTGTCCTCTGACAGCCACCAGTGACTGCAGGAGTGCTCAGTTTAGCAACTCATCACCCAATAGAGCTCCTGTTCTCCTTCCCCCGGCCCTGTTCAAGCCACTAAATGGGGCAGAATAAAATAACTCCATTTTATCTCTGCCACTTTTAGGGAGAAAGGATCCTGAGAAGGCTGATCCCATTTCTAATGTCATGCCTATATGTACCAGATGTGCACTGATAAATCCAACAGAGAACAGAGGGTGAAAGCAATAGCACATAGATCTGCAGTTAAGATGGAAACTTCAGCAGGATTTCACCTTAATGCCAAGCCTGAAACAGAACTCACAGTGATCAGTGCACACAAAGCACTGAGCAGCTTGTGTCTCTCACCCCAAATCCCCTCTCCATCCTCATCACTCTGCTCTGCTTCTGAGGCACCATTTCAGCAAGTCCAGGAGCAGCAAACCATGGCCCATTTCCCTCCTCTATTTTTGCAGCAAAGTCACAGGTAAACAATGAATTCTGCTGTGCACAAAGTTGATGGCATTTAGCACGCAGAGAAGCTGGTAGATATTTATCAGCCAACTCATTGGCTAAGCATCAAAATGTTTGTTATAAAACTTAAACACAAAAGAGATGCACAAAACTGCAGCTTCAGATGGATCACCGATACTTTCTGTGGTTTTATCAATACTTCAGCTCTGGTGAAATACAAGTAACAAAGACTGATGTTGAAACTGTAATTGAAGCATGAGAACTCCAATGAAAGCTTTTCACTTGGAATATTTTAGAAAGGTCCTCAAAGCCCCACTATAGGTAAACCTATTTTCTCTGTGACAATTGGTATACATTTAAAAGAGCTGTTTATCTCCATTGATGCTTAAAGCATCATTTGATCTCAATTTCCCTGACATTTCCCTGTTTTCCAGGTTTTAGAGGGCCTAAGTGACTGCAGTGCGTTATGGGCTCACCCAGGTGGGCCTAGATTTGGGCTCTGGAGTTCGGACTAGGCCGAGGCTGTCAGCTGACTTGAGCTGGGCTGAGCCAACAGCTGACCTCTTCTAGCCAGTAATTTTGTATTCCATACCACATTATGACATCATCTCCAGGGAAGCAGGAACCAGTGTGGGAGTGGTTATGTCAGTGGCTTCTCAGCCTCCTCTTGGGAGGACGCACGATGCTGCCCCAGGGGGGATGGAGAGGACCAGGCCCACCACTGGCTCACAGGGGACCTCAGGAAAGTAAAATGTGTTGTTCTGGGTCTCTCCTTTCTGCTTGGGTTTGTCTCCCTGGGGAATAAGCTTCTTCTTAAGTAATGTGTAGTTAGGACAGTAAAGTTTGTGTGTTCGTTAAGAGGTTGAGGTGGGGAACTTGTTGTTGCAGACTTGTGTGAGTGTATATTTGTACTCTCTTCTAATTGTCTCTTTCTTTCTGTGAAAAATATATGTAGATTTAGTATAAATGCAGTTTGAAGTGTTTTTTTTTCTTTCTCCTCTCTTTTTCCTCCCTTTCCCTGGTGTTAGGAGGGAGGCTTTTCTCTCTGTGCCTGGGGGGGTTGGCAGTTGCTCATCTCAAACCAAGACACCGTGTAACAGCATTGAACCAAGAGTGTGCCTGAAAAATGGTAGTTCAGACTCTGTTCTCAAAAATTAATGAACAATGTCCCTATAAATACACAATCTATTCAGAATGACACTGGATGGTTATTAGAAAATAATAAAATAAAAAAATAGTATTCTCACTCTGCATGTTCTTACACTAATTTACATAGTATGATAAATTATTTAGAAATCATTTTCAACTACAGAAAATCCAGTTTACCCATTACTTATAAAAAACCATTACAGCTACTTAAGTTTCCTATTACAGCCAATTTAATTTATTACAAAATAGCAAGTTCATAATGTTTTGATCTATCAGAGGTACCAACAGATAACGGAACACTAGAGGATATTATTGCCATGAAACATAAAGAAGAAGGGAAAGAAGTAATTTCCATTTATAGTGGAAGGTAAACAGTTGAGATCATAAAATGGCCAGTGTAACTAGGATTAGAATTAGAAATGGAATAGAAGAAGAAAAGGGATTCCATTTTTAAAGGCTTATTTGTTATTTATGTATATGCTACAACTATAAGTTTTAAGAGGAAGAAAAACAATCTTGTGATAAAAGCTGCTTATTGGAACTAAATCTGAATTCTGATTCTGACTGTTCCGATATGAGACTGTGTAAGTTCTTTCAACTGCCTGTGCTAAAAACTCCTCAGCCGTAAAATGGGAATGATATTTCTTTCTTTACTCAACTTTTTTCTCTGGCCTGTTTGTATCACCATAAAGACAGTGGCTCCTTTCAACAACAAAACAAGAACTCCCCAGTCTTTGGAGAAGAATTTTGCATCTCTATTTGTGCTTCTATGAATCACTCATTAGTTTCTTCCAGTAATTAACACGCAGCACTTTGCCTCAGTTTACTGTCAGTTTCTTTAAAACATTTTAAAAAATTCTCAAATAATTCCACTAGAAAAATATGTGGCGTTTCTAGACTGGTGCCAGGGTGACACTGTGGCAAATGTCTTCTCTCGCAGTGGGACAAGACAACCATGCAAAGGAGTGGGGTCAAGGGGTTAAACACAGCACAAATTGAAGCAGGTTTTCTTCACTGATTTTCCAGGCAACATTTTTCAAGTGCTAGATTTTATTTTGTTGCCCTCCTCTATCAGTTATCTGGATATTTGGAAATTTCTCCTTAACTAGATACTTGACTCACCTTAGAAAAAAAAAGATGAGTTTGTTTATGTCACCCAACACTGAGCAATTGCCAAGTTACAAAAACAATGTTATTTTTGTCAAACCACAAAACCAGACTGAAGCCAGCGGCTGTAGCCATGAAAGGAAGCTGAAAGCCATTACCCAATTTCCCAAGCATCAATGAGCAGGCCACAGCTCAGCACTGTGATTCAGCAGCTTGTCTTTAACTTATGATGAATTCAGAGCTTCGTTGCTGGTGATCCACAAATGGCAATTTGCTTTGCTTTGCTTTAAAAATCACATACTGGAAATGAAATGGAGCAAGAAGGCAAAGGCAAAATCTGAAGGACTGTTGCAACATAACTAAAGAAACATGTTGCAAATCTGTTCTTCCCGATGGTTTTTCACTTAAACACAAAGCCCTACTTATTGTGGTTAATGTTTTCCCATCCTGATCAGCACTGGGCTGAAATGAAATAAAACATTTATCTTGATCTTCAGATCCTTATCTTTGGGAGTTATTCTCTTACTGTCTAGAATTTCTGGAGGGGAAAATAATGCTGTTCTTAACTTTAGGCTTTGAATTAATCTTCCTGGAGGAAAATGGAAATCTTCACCCTTTTTAAACTAAGGGGTTTGCATGACTGGAATATTTAAGTTAGGTTGTATTTTAATATTTAATTCTCTTTCCTTTCTGATGGTTACTTGGACACACAAGCCTTTTCAGCTTGTGGCTGCATTGCACCAGGAGCTGTGCAAATTCATAGATCAAAGAGACAAATGAAAAGTCAAAGTTTCTGGGATCTTTTCCCCCCAGGTTCGCACAGTCAAAAATCAATGTCAGTATTTCAGCCCGACTTGTGCATCTCAGCCTTCCAAGTATCCTCTCTATATTCCACTAATGGTAATAATGTTGTAGTTGCTTCATTTCAGACAACAGTGAAAGGATGATGTGATTTCACTCCTGAACCCTAAACCAGGACCCACAGCCAAACATAATCCCCTGAACGTGGTACCAGCACCTGGACAAGACCTGCTCCTGCCTTGCACAGCCAGACCCCAACACCAACAGAAACAGGTGGTCTTAAAACATCTTATTTTTAAATATTCCAGGTGTAATATCCATTGCACGAGGGGTGCAAGGGCTTTCCTGAATGGAAAGTGAATAGCCATGAATCTGAATCATAACTGAATGCAGGCTGAGGTCTGCAAGATGCTGGAGTATTGATGTTGGTTTGCTCCTCTAATGCTATGTATTAGTTCAGGTAAGCTGATGTTAGCATCTCCTTGGCAGGAAATCCACAAAGAATCAACAGATTTGAAAAAATTAATACTTTATTTATACAGCACAGCTGAGCATATGAGATTAATTTTACTTCTCCACCTGCCATTTAAGTTAACATCACCCCCTCCCAAAGCTGATGTCATTTTCTGAAATGCTGGTACTTCAGCCCTTCTTCCTACATCATGGAAAGTAATTTAGTCAATATGTTTGCTTACAGATGGTAACTCTCCAGAGTAGCAGGGAAATTAACGTAAAGACAAATGTCATTCTGTAATTGTTTACATCTTGTAAAATCTCCATTTATTTTGTTTGCTCTTTGTGGCCCAGCTGATCTTATCACTGCAGTTTAGATGGCCAGGCTGGAGGCAAAAATGAAGGATCTGATCAGCTGCAATTTTTGTCTTCCAAGTGTCCTTAAAATACTGACAGGTGTTTTGATTTTTAAAATTTTTTTGAGATTTTTGTTCTGTTAAGGCAGGTAATAAAATCAAGCTGTGTTCAAAGCAGGCTCAGCATGATTTGGGTGCTGATGCTGTGAGGATGGCCCTTCCCACAGGGACTCTCATTGCCTCTAAGAAAGCAAGCTCCATTTTTCTCCCAGGCAGCCACAATGACCCCTTACTCATCCATTAATTCCACATAGAACAGGCTATGGAACATTAGACACAGCATTTTGCTGTTGGTTGGACACCTTATAGTAGGAATAGACCACAGTCTGCCAAACTTTCCTCATGGGTTTAACCTAAATCACTTTTATGATCCAAGAGAGATGCAACTTCACATGTGGAATAGTGTCTAACCATTAAAATCATGATCTGTCCATGGACATCCCATCAGCAGAAGGCACAATTAAGCAACAAAGAACAGTCCTCAAAATCTGCACTTACACTTATAAACCTCCATTTTCTTATATTAACATTGTCCAGGACACATGAGAACTGCTGATGTCATCAAACATACCAGAAAGAGATGGATGCCAGACAAACTGTTCTTATTCTGCTGCCCATATACCAGCCCCTGCTCCCTTGTAGGGATTACCACAAGCAGAAATCTATACGAGTGTTTCTGCCAAAGTCTGAGCTGGAATCATGTACAGGTGCCAAACTCAGAGACTGTAACCCTGAGATAACATTCAGGAAGGGGCTGCTTGACTTGCTCCAAATGAGATTTGTTTTGAGCATGTACATGCAAGGTAAGGATTAGTTTACAATGTTTTCATGTTTACGGTGTTTGTGGAGGACTGAGAAAAAGGGGAACACAAAGAAAAACAGCAGGTGAGGTGAGATCAACAGGCAGGAGGAGGAGGAGGCTGAGGACAGAGGGGAAACAAACAGGGAGAGTATTTTCTGCATTGCAGTAGCACCCCTAGCCCTTCAAAGAGACAAGGCAGGGCCTGACAAGGAGCTGCACAAGGCTATTAAACAGCTTCCTTCCCCCCAATAATTAGCAAAGCTCACTCATGAGCTAAAATGGGAATATCATGAATATTCCTGTGCCAATGCAATAATCCAGCCCTGCCTAGACAGTGGCTCCCAGTGTAACCAGGGGAACAGGGACCTTCAGCTCCTATGTACTCCTTTCTGAGGTTAAAAAACTCCCCAGTCTGTGGGAATGAAATAAGAACAGGCATAATCTCTCCACATGAAAGTTGTGAGTGCCACCCTCCCTCTCCAAGGGGTGTTATTTTAGTTCACAACACATAAAAATGGAAGCTGGGATGAGGCAGTAGCAAATGCAACCATGTCACTGGAAACCTGTCTCTCAAAGAAATGGTTTTCCTTTATGCCAACAAGTCTCTGCCATTCAACCCTGCATTCAAAATGCCCCCCGATGACGATGGGATGACGACAGAATGAAAGACTTGAAGGAAAAAGCCAAATTTACTCACTCCATTTAAAAAAATCCAAACAATAAACCAACAAGTCCAGACTTGTAAGTGTATCATACTCACAGTTCATATGAGATTTTTCACAGCTTATTATCAATGGACTGCATGTCTTTTGTTCCAGTTCTGAAGCAGAGATGACCTCTATGGAAAATTTTTCCAAATGTACATTCATTTTTCATTTTCCACATTTCTCCTATTAGTCAGAACCAAAGTCAGGTAAGAGCAGCACATCAGTTGCAGTAATGCAGAACAAGAACTAACTTCTGCACCTTAAAGCCCATTTAACCATAAGGTGTTTCTTGACCTTAGAAGTAAGATTAAGCCTCAGAGGATTTCCAGATGGAATTTCAAGATGTCCTACTAATTTTCCAAACACTTTTCTAGCCAGCTTTTCTCCTCGAAACCCAATCCCAGATGTCTAAGCCTGCAGCGAAGGCACTTCCCATCACATAATGAAGTCTGTTTCCTATCACCTGTGTACTGGTTCTTGATTACTGCAAACCACATTAATCTGAAGGGCTGCAGCACAGACAGAAACTTCCCAAAGACAGAATTAGTGATCAAAAGCTGGAAATAGAAACCAGGACTTCTGAGGCAGCCTGAAAAGAAATCCAGGGACAATCGACTCTGTAATCACCTGAAATGGAGAGATAGTGAGGCTGAAAGGCTCTTTCACTTTCTGATTGAGAATGAAAAGCACAGAGAGAGCCTTTACAGCCTGTTGGAAATGAAAAGAGGAGAAATTAGGTTCAATTCTGGCAAGCAGGAAAGGTCCTTGTGAGGCACTGGCCTGTGATTTTAAAATGCAGTCCTTGACAGCCCTGGAGCCATCAAAGAAAAGGAAAATGATTCCAACCTATTGATTCTCTTCCTCTAGGCTTTGCTTACAAAGTTTGAATGTAACCCATCTAAAGGTTGAGAATCACCATTTTTAATGAACATTAGGTACATTAGTAAGTTTGCAGAGAAACCACTGGATGCTCTTTAGATTGAGGTACTACAGAAACAACACTGACTTTTTTCTGGTTTTCCTGCTAACAAAACCAGTACTGTTCACATCTGCAGTTCATGAACCTGATCAATACGAGGCTGCACTGATTCAGTCATTTAAAGTCCATATGGGATCAGATCCCTTATTTTGCTCTCTTGTAAGAGAGATTTATATTCAGTTCTTTTTTTCTTTTTTTAAGATTTCAAAATATTTTCTCAGTCTCTCTTCTCCAGAAGAAGCTACATGAAGTGATTTTTCCTGCAGTCCTCCCTGGGCACAACATGTCACACCTGACTGTATTAACCACACTGTTTTGGAAGCATCTGGGCACCTTAGTGTCCCACTATGACAACAAACATGTGACACAGGCTGGTGAGGCAATGTCCTTCTGGCCTTCTCCAGTCCAGTCAAAACAACACAAAGCCTTAACGCAGAAGAAAACAACTGCACTCCCTTATTGATATTGATTACTCACACTGAAAAGACAATGCCATTAAAAGAACTGCAGAGATGCACAGAATCAATGGAGTCCCATTAAACGAAAGCATTTTTTCATAGTTTTTCCATTAAACCCTTTACCATACTTGCTGAAATTAAGGAAGCAGGAGGAGGCTCCCCTTTCTGCTGCCCTTTTTCTCAGAAAGGCTGTGTGATGAACACATTAGAAGACTGAAATACTAATGTGTAGTACAAAGCCATCTGTGTGCCCTCCAGCATGACAGGGAGAGGTATTACTACAAACATCAAGCTCTGAAATCTTTGAGTTTTTAGCTTGATGTTTGGAGCTTGGTCGAATCAGAGCACAGTTTCCACTCTGAGAATTATTGGTGTGTCTTTTAAGTCATTGGTACTTCTGAGCAAGGAAGGTGCTTTGAATACAGCAGGGATCCTCAGAGAATGAAGCTAAGGCAATGTCAAATCCAGACTGATGTTCACCTGCATTCCCAGGATAGTCCCAGGAACCCAGCAAAGGCAATGGCAAACCCTAGTCAACGTTAACCTGGCATTCCACTTTCAGGTGATGGATGCTCACAGGGAAAAACTGGATTTTCTTTAGTGTTGTGCTGACCTTCTTCAGCAAGCCCATGGGAAAGCAGCAGTAAAACCTACCCAGAGAACTGCAGGTGTCTACAGAAGATTGTGTTCCTCATTCTCATGTTAGGGTTTTTTGAAGGGCAAAGGTGCCTTTCGTGTGAGAGATGCAGAAGAATTCTGTGACATGATTGTTTAGAGTACTGAATATTTGTTACATACCACTGGGGAAAAAAAAATCAATTATTGCTGGGGAGTAATCCCAAAGAAGCCAATCGTGTTATTTTAATGGATTAATGTAACACATTGTTTTTGTGACCATGATTTTTTATCCTCCTTTTTTTTCTAGCACTGCAGACTGGGGGGATGCCATCAAATCAACCAAGTGATATGGCTGCTGCTGAGAGAACAATCAAGCCCTTTGCGATGCCCCATTTCTCCTTCCAAAACTGTACAGGGGACACATAAGAGTCTCACATGTCTCAGACAAATACTGAGATGTGTAGTGTGTCATGTCATTAAATTATTTAGCAAAAACTCTTTCATCACTGGTGCCCTGTGATGTAATTGTAGTTTCCAAACAATACACCGTTAACATCTGAATATGTAACACACATGAAGATTGAAATACTGCTTTAATCTGCATAATGAAATCCACCAGAGCGGTGTTCAAATGTTTCTGCAGCCCAAAACCAGCCAGAGAAAAGCTGTCAGAATTGCTGTGATTTGGAGAGAAGCAGGCAAAGGACAGACTCGCCAACCCTGACTGCATCCAACTGAAGCTACAGAGGGAATTTAAAATACATAGCATACAATTATGCAGATGTGATTTTAATGAGGGCTTCCCAAGCACATTTATTTTCAGATTTTGCAAGGTTAAAATCTAAGAAAATGGCCTTCATACAGACTCAGTTCACTTGGGCCAGTGGCATCCTATTCTGTTCCATGGTTGCCATGACACAACAGACCAGTTAACACCTGGATTCTCATTGCTGCCAATCTGAATTGAATTCAAATTTATAATACCCTACCAGCAAACCACTGCAGAGAATAACTGGCATTGCTTAACACTAACAGGAAAAAAATCAAATTACTGTTTAGTACGTTCTAATTCCGTGGGGAAAACACATAAGGATGGATACATCTGACATCCATTTTAGTAATCAGACTATTTTAGTAGATAAACCAGTCAAGAAAACAGCAGGGGTTTAATAAAGTATACATTATGTAGAACAGTTACAGAGTATTGCCACAGACTGGTCCCTCTGATAGTGAGCAGTAGGAAACGTTGTTCAGCTGGAACAAAATCTTGCAATGCAGTATTTAAGTGAGTAATAAATTTCATGGTGAGTTAGCCTGTAGGTTATAGTCTGCAAAGCAGTTCTCGAAAAAGTCAGGGAATGTCTGATATATTTCCTTTTTCCACCCAACCTTTCAATACCACATTTACCAGTGAAGGATCTTAAAATCATAAAGAGTTTCATAATCTTCCTCCTATATAAGGAATCATTCATATACATTGCAGACAGAGCTACAGTCCAGATTTTATGACTTAGTCAAGTGAAACCAGAGTCAGGATCTGAGCCTGTATGTGCAGAGCTCCTCTGACTTTGTTTGAACAACTCCTGTTCTATGCACTTAGACTTAAATGCCCCAATTGATGCATTTCAAGAGGATAAAAATACAAAAATACATCAAACATTGTCTTCTGACCATTACACACCCCTGCCTGAAAGTCCATTTCAATATTAGACACCTTTTTACCTACCAAAGGACTCACAGAGTCCTCACACCTGTGAAAATACTGAACAAGTGATAGACAGTCTAGATAATTTATAGCTAAGACACTTGTGGAAACAAGATGCTTTCAACTCCCAAGTGGCCAACTGGCCCCTGGCTGAAAGTTTTAATAATCTGGTGCTAATCCAGAAGCCCCTAAAGATGATGAATATCCTTTCATCAGCATCAGCTAGTGCTGGATCAGTCCCTATGAACTCAAGTACTAACAGATGCACAAAGTATTTGTAAGGGATGGAACAAAGAGGAGCCGCTCTGCCTCTGACATCTCACTTTATATTTTGGGATTTACACTTTTGTCTGTGCATTTTGGAAACTGCACCCTGTAATTATTGAGCCTCATAAAATATATATTGTATATAGTAACATGTTGGCTACGGTGTTTTCTTCCAAAATAACTTGTAGGCACTGTATTTTCCACTGGATATTTGCCCATGGCAGTAATAAAGGTGTCACACAGGGTGTGACTGACCACTTTGCATCCCTGTAGTCTGCTTTTCTTTTGGTGTTTTAACAGTGTGCAGCTTCATGCCATCATCAATGGGATCAATAGTGATAATAACACTTCAAGACAGCTTTTTAAAACTTTTTTCTTGAATATGTTTCTTTAAAAGAGATATGTCCCTAGGTGTGATACTTGTTTTTTCCTGAGCAGATGTAAAGTACCAGAAAGGAAGACATTGTGTATGAACCACAGAGATGTGAAGATAAAAAGAAAAGACCTTTTTTTAGTAATAATGAAAAGGACTACAAATATGTGAGAAAATTTACAGAATAACCTGGATGCTAGAATTTAGGAGAGCCCTACATATTTCACACTTCTCATTGAAGAGAGACAATTATAAAGCAAGAGAGCCAAGGTGCTGTGGAAATGGGCCTTAAACTGCTTGTTTTACATGTATTAAAACTTCTATGAAAAAAGAAAACTCTTGAGTTGAGACATTCTAAAAAAGAGACTATTTACCTCAAAACATTTGCATTATATCACATTTAATTATTATCTACATTCCTGTTTGAAAGTGTCCTCTAAGCCCTTGGAGAAAATAAGTGGAGTTTCTCCAAAGTGGAGCTGCTTTTAATAAAAGAAATTCTTCTGTGCAATAAGAAAGATCACAAATATTTATAATTAGCATGTTGCACTGCAATAATTAAACACTGAAATTTCCAATCCACAGAGCCTAAACTGCTTCCACATTGTATTACAGATCTGCCTCAGGAGTGGAGCTGCTGGGAAAACAGTTCTGCTTTATGAAAAAGTAAATGTTATAAGAGGTGTTATTTCTCCCTATCCACTGCCCATGCTCAGCACAGGGACTGAGGGCTGGCTGGTGGGGATGGGACAAATGACTGCTGTAAATGAGACCGAGCTGTGCTGAGGGGGTGAAAAGGCTGGGTTGGCCACCAGTAAAGTAGATTCTTTCTTACACACTTAGGGACGGGTCTGTGCAATCATTCACTGTGCCTCCCAACATACATCCCATTCAGTGATGCTATGATTTTATCCAGCCACACCATCAACTTGTCCTTACTGCTCAATTAAACTTCATTGAAGTAGGTCTTTTCCAGGAGCCTTCACCTCGGTCAGGGTATCACAGAAGTGACACTGAGACCATGAGGAAGCCAGTTATGAGGAAAAGTGCCTCCACTTGACATCTCTTCACAATTTATTTGTTGTTTATCTTTCAGCACAATGTAAAATGATTTGGCAGCAGCTCAGATGCTCTTTGTCTTGATGTATTAGCCCAAACCATATATATACCATAGTTTATATGTAAAAATATACATATGCATATATATATGTGTGTGTGTATTAGTCCAAACTACATATAAACCATATAATGTCAAAAAACAACTGTTTTAAATGGAGGGTTCTAAGCAACACACCTTTCCCCCCCACAATGAAGCGGATAACAAAATTCTATTTCAAGAGCTGATGGCAAAAAAACATCTCAACAGGGACATAATTGTATTTTCTATTAATCAGATGGCAGGGGGAAGGACCAATTGACCTCGGTGTGTAAGGAAAAGGAGCCACTAATATAAATTTCAGGTTTAAAAACCTTCTTTCTTATATAAGATTAAGTTCAGGGAAATGATGCTAATTTCTAGTTCTCTCATATTCCCCATCAAATCTGATATTTTTAAATAGAAACTGAACTAAACAATTTCAAATGTCAAAATGTTTGCTTTGTGGTATTAGTGTATTGATTCTTCCATCCTCTGACACAGGAAGAACACAATGTCATTGCTGGAGTGGAAAATTACACTTCTGATTACTTTAAATGTCAATATGGTCAAAATGCTCCATCTGCTCTCACATCAAACAGAGACATGATATTCCTTTCCCGTGCCTCAGGAACAGAGTACTTACAAGGTGAGGGAAAATACTGTCTTTAAGGCCATGCAGTTAAGAAAAACATCTTAAACATGAAAGCCTGAAGAAGCAGCTCTGAATTTTGCTGTCATTATTTGTTCTCTGCAACAGGCTGTGCTGAGCTTGAGCAAAAATCCTTGAAGTGCAGAACGGACAAACTCAATACAAAATTGTGTTAACCAATGGGACAACCTAAGAGAAAGGGTTAGCTCGAACTTGCAGATAGGAGTGTTAGAAGGGAAAGAGATCCAAGTCTTTACTGCCTTTGGACAGAGGGAAACAGAGCGCCAAAGGACAGGAAAAATCCAGCTGCATCAATAAGAAGATGGGTTGTAGGTACCAAAACCCATCATAGCTATTGACACTATGATATTTAGTACAAAGGTATTAATTTTTATTTTCAGGGTCAACTTTGAACATAGATCTCCCTTGAAACTCCATTAGGGTGCTACAAGATGTAGTGAATCTGCAAAATATCCATGATAGAGTTAGTGCTGTGTTGTGGGAATGGCAGATAATTCCATTTGCAGTTCACTTTCTTGCCATTTCTAAAACTGTTATTGTAGAGTTCTAATCTCTATTTTCCACAGCACAGCAGAAAGGCTCCAGCACAGCTTCTCAATAAGCTGAGCTGCTTCCCACAGCTCTGCTGGAATTTATTTCTTCCTCTCAAAAAGACACTTTTCAGTTTCAAACAAAAATGGGTTTGTCAACTGGATGGATTTGATAGTTAGATAAATGTGTTTTATCAACCGAATGGATTAGGCTATTTGCATTTTGTCACCACAATATCATTCTATCCTGCCAATAACACATATTTCATCAAAGCTTTAGGCCACCGTGCTAACACGGTGTGTTTTGTCAACAGCCTAAATCCATCCTGTCAACAAAATCCATTCGGAAGGAAAATAACTCAATCTCTTCTGTCAACATCAGGAGGAAAATCTTGGTGGTTAGTGCATGGAAAATAAAAACAAAGCCCACAGTTTAAAGTCCATGTTTTCAGACCAATATAAGAAAACCACAAAGTATCCATGAACTTAGCACAGGTAAATTAAAACAGTGAGAAAATTAAATAATGCATTAACATTTCCTGGGGTGACAATTACAAGAATTCATAGGAGACTGAGGCCCAGAAAGCTGATTTTTCTTGCTGACAGAAGCAGTAAAAACGTTAACAAAATCGTATTGTGGGCTTCTGGAACTTGCAAATTAAATGGACTGATCCAACTGTTTCACTCAGTCATGGTATTTCCATTCCACGCTTTCCTGCAGTCCCTCTGTGAGGCCTTTCCTTCTCCCTTTTACTTCTCCATAATATAACATTCATTTCCAAAGTTTATTAAATAATAGCAAAGCAAGATTGCAGATAGTAAAGTCTGATACCTCCAACTTCTTTCCTTGCCCACAAATGTGTTGTGGATATCGGCAGTCATTTTCATTTCATACCCTAAGTCAATAAAGATGGATTGTATCATATAATAAAAGTCAGGTGTACTTTAAAAAGCTTTAGGAGCTCTGGATGCCTACCTTGGGAAGCTGCAAAAGAGCCTCAGGTTTTCCTGAGGTCTCAGCAACATCCTACTTTCAGAAAAGATGGGATTTTTTCCAATACTCTCAAGTTGAGCACAAAAAATCAAGCACCTTTTATAAAATTATATTCCTTTTTTATGGAGTTTGTAGTAAGGCCCAGCATTATATCACATGCACTTCTTGGGAAGGATGCAGCAAAGACATGAGTGCTGAAAGGAATTCCATATTCCATTCAGGTTGGATTATTAGCAGGATAATCAGGTTTTAGGTACATTTAAAGCTGTATCCTGTATGCAAAATAGCTATTTAATGTATTTTTGTAGTAACTCTCCTAATTTTTTTATTTTTGCCTTTCAATCCTCAGCTTATTTTAAAAGACAGTGAAAATCTGAATTTTATTTTAAAATTAGATGTTTTTTCTCTTCTCTGCAAGGGAAGATTAACCAGTGTGGACCCTAAAGCCCTAAATGTCAAAAGGCAAAAGAATTAATAAAAATGTTTCTTGACTATACAGTTCTTTGACTTAAATGAAGTGCTTGATTTTGTAACTCTCAGAGCTGATAACTTTGGAATAACCTTAAGCAGGGGAAGGTGAGAGAGGAGATGGAAGATACTTAATAATCAGAAGCAGATGAAAATCTAACAAATAATGTATTTTTCAATATCTAAACTGAATATGCAAATAGATAATTCTGGGGCCATTGCAGAGCAAGTTGCATTCTGTCTCTTAGCCTGTCCCAACTCTTGATAACACTACAAATAAAAAGATAAAAGTACATGTTGTGAAAGATGCTTTTGAGCGCCGCAGACTAAATTAGAAATTCATCTTGAGCAACAAGATGTCACATAGATCACTCCCAGTTAAGGAAAGCCTTGCATCAACAAATTTGATCCGTTTCTTCAGCATTTCTCTACCTCAAGTGAAATTCCTGCTATTTTAAAACTGGCTTCAGCCTCTTATTAAAAGGAGCCTTCCCTTCCTCCATCTGGTCTCTGCTAATTATCAGCCCTTTGAACTGCACTGTTTGGCCACGGATTATGAAGCAAAAGGATTCATTTTAATCACACAAAACAGAATAATAAAATGATCTCCATAGAGAATTGCACAGTGGGGTTTTTTCTGCATCTACAAAATGATCTTAAAGTGTTTAATGATTTACTGCTGTAGTTGCTTTGTCTTTCAAAGCTTTTTGATTTTGTTTAATATGCATGCTGTCTTCCAGACCCTTGATTACAACACTCACCTTGATCATCTACAGCTTAGCAAGTTCTTCCCCAACTCTGCTTCGCAATATTTGGCAAACAGATAAAAACAAAAACTTCCTATTAATAGAAGGCTTGGAGATTGCATTGTGATCCTTGGAAATGGGATGCAACACCCTCATCAATAGCAAGACTAAGTTATTCAGAACAGGGATCATCTATTTTACCTGGGCAGAAATTCATAGCACTGCAGAAAAGTTGTCTCCATCTGATCAAAACAAATGGCTTCTCTGCCTGCCAAATTCCTACCTGGGTCACACAAACACTAATCCCTTGGCACCTTTGGAGAGTGATTTCTACTCTCTCTCTCTCATTAAATTCTTCTCTATGTAGATTCCCTCATCCTCTGTAACATGTTAGAAGGGATATTGTTCTGATCAAACAGCTTCAGGAGTATCAGAGCTGACCTGGCTCTAGGAATGCAGAGCATTATTGCATGCAGTCAAAAGTGTCAGTCCCAAAGACAAAAGGAAAAGTTAAAAATCAGGGGTAATTCTAAGGAGAGTAGTGAGCTGTCACTAATATAACGCAGTGTCAGGGACAGAGGAAAAACAGAGAAAAAACATAGAAGGAGGTGGGGGTGAGTATATGTACATACCTATACCATCCTCTAATATATACAATCTACATACAATCCCATTTCTGAAAACAAGCAAATAGTTGCAGAGGTACCACGAAGACACAGAACACTGTCACTCTGAGGAGCAGTGGAGGAGGGCTGGAACAGTTGAGCACTGGACAGTTCACTAATGGAACAAGGCACTAATTGAAACCCCAAGGAGATGGATAATCAGGCTCCACAGACACTGGCACTTTGACAGCCCAGCTGATGGTTGCTCTCTTCCAGTACAAAGGGACTGTCTCATTTCTCAGTTCCCCACACTGATGGATCTCATCCCACTCAATTCCTAATCAGTCAAACTTCATTTTCACAGGCTTCTTTTCTAATAGGCACAGGTAGTTTGAAACTTTACTTAGTTCTGAAAAGACATCATTTCCATCATGAGCTGGGAAACAAACCCCACCATCCTTGCCCAGTCTTTAGCTCATATTTGCTTTCCTGACTGAAGACAACACAAAGACATCCTCAGCTTTTGGCACCTTGCAGCACTCTCTATATGCAGTACTTCAGAGGAACTCCAGGAATCAAGGGTTCAGCCCTGTGCTCACTGCCACCCTCTGATTTCAGGAGGATTTGAGTTGCATCTGAGGGAAGTGGAATTTTTATTTCTCCAGTGAGCAATTGGTTTTCATTCCACATTTATCCTACGGTCAAACTCCAGGTAGATTGTGAAACCTCTGGAATCACTTCTGAAATGCTGTGATTTACAAGCCATTAGAAATGGTTGACTACAGGAAAAGACACCAGGCTGTGAGCCAAGAAACCTCAGTTCAGTCACTGCCCTGCTGCTACTTTGGAAAGTCCTTTCATTCCCCTGTACCTACTGTTTTCTCTCCCAGACTTTATTACCTATTAAATGCTTGGACTGTAAATTTCTCCAGGTCAGACATATGTGCACACAGCAACCTCTATAATGGAGTGTTTGTCTCATTTGGTCCCTCTCTGGACTGTAACAATCTTCAAAGTAGAACTGCAAATCCTGCCCCCCATCATATTTCCACAATATTTAGAATGAAAAGCCCCACAAAAGAGCATATGCATATTCGTCACGGCCAGAACAAGTTGATTATTTTACTTTCAAGAACTGACTTCCAGCATTTCTCCTGCAGGATTTCTCTATTTGCATTTTTATTAAAACCTTATCAGGTCTAATGCCTCCATTTGTCATGGTACAATTATGTGAAACTGGAGATTAGGCAGGGGCTTACACATCCCATTTTTCAGGTATTTTATCATGCTCTTGTAGTGTTGGCATTTATCAAGTCAACACCAAATGGTCTTCTCCACCATCATATGTACTAATGGTTCCTTTGCTCCTACTGCCCGATCCCTTGGTTTTCCCATTGACTCTTCCCTGACAAACTGCCCCTCATTAATATCAGAACTGCCATTAGACAGTCAGCCCTGTGCTTTGAACCAGGTATTCGCAGGAGGGCTGGGTGGAATAGATGCCGATTAGAAGTGAACTCGAATAGGAAACCACCAGATAAGGAACCCAAAGAATCACTCAGCCTTTAATCCTAGCAATTTAAAATACAGAAACAGCAGGCATATTATTAATGGAAGCTTTCTCCACAAGGGCAAAGGATATCCTGTGCCCCTGCAAAATGCAGAGCATTCAAAGCCCTGAATCACCCCAGCTTAGTCAAACACCTCTTCTCTAGGGGAAAAAAAAAAAGCTCCGTGATGCTCTTTGCTCTCTGGAAACAAAACATTGTGTCTGTAATGCTCTCCCGGAGGAAGGATTTGGCACCATAAATTCATCGATTAATTGGGATACCGAAACAGAGCTTTGAAATTGTCACTGCTTTCTATTAAATGCATTTCAGCATTGCTTGTCAGATACTAAATTAAAAGCCCTTTAATTTAAGCACAACAGAGGTAGTACCTAAGCTGTCTTCACTCCAGTTCCCAAGGCATCACTAAACTTAAGAGGTTATTTCAGCCTTTGCAGGCCCTTCCATCACTTTTGACCTCTCTGAAGACACTCCAGTAATTCCCAATCCTTGAAGAAGTGCAAGGAAAGCATACTCAGCACTAGTGTCAAGCTCCTACTGTAAATCCTAATGTAATTTTTAAACTGCTCCTGCATTTGCGCCAGTATGAAGCACATGTGTGAGCTGCAGACATCAGACACAAACCCACATGTTAATGGTTGCACTCTATGATCTTAAAGGTCTTTTCCAACCTAAATTGTTTTGTGACAAAAATATTCCTGTGTGATTGTACAGACAAGCTGTGGCTGCTCCATCCCTGGAAGTGTCCAAGGCCAGGTTGGATGGGGCTTGGAGCAACCTGGGCTGGTGGAAGGTGTCCCTGCCCATGCAGGGGGTGCAATGGGTTGGTCTTTGATGTCCCTAACCCAAACCCCTCCATGATTCTATGATTCCCATGACACACTTTTAAGATAAGGCTCCTTCCTCTGGAGGAAGAATTGTGATGGCATGTGACTGTGCCATCATTTTGTTTCAGCAATAAATGCAAAGAAACTCCTTGCCGACAATCTCTCTGCTCTGCAAGGGGCAGACAAACAGAGCAGCCCAATGCCATCAGCCCTGGAAAAAAGATGTCTGATTGCTCCAAGTGCCTTTGAAAATTTACTTATCAGGATAGAAGATAAGACAGTGGCCAAGCATCATCAACATGGAAACTTATGTCCAAGCTGAGGCCCTTTTCCTGAGGGTTCATGTTATTAACCTCAAAACAATTCCAAACCAAGTGTAATAACAGTAAGTCTTAACACTCAGTGAAGTCAATGGGAAAGCTTGAAATGAAATTAAGGGATGAGCTGAGTGGGCCCAATTCCCTTTTTAGTCTGAAGTGACTCCATTAAACTCAGACGAGCAATTCCCAGGTGAACGAGAAACTGTCTTTATCCAAGACCTGCCTGCCCTGCACAGAGCCTTGTCAAAAGGAGATGAAATAAGGGCTGGCAGCAGCTGTCTTGCCTGGGAGCTTTACTGCCTTGCTCTTGGTTCAGAGAGCAAAGATCCGTATTACCAGTACCTGGAAATGGCTCAACAGAGTAAATATTTCAAAGTGGACCTTGGCAGATAGATAGCATAATTTTTATTCCTGAATTGTCCAGGGAAGGAGACACCTCTCACCTGAGCTATCACCTGAGCTTAATGAAAGATTGAAGTGGAGAGGAAAAAACCAGGAATGTGTGGATCTAAATTTTTAAGTGTCCATTTGTCTTCCCAGTGAAACACGTTACAGGTGCTGGGCAGAGTCACAGAACAACACAGCAAAATGGCAGACAGCCGCCTCCTCCCTTACTTACTTTCAGCTCAGAAAGCATCTATTAATTCCATGCAGTGGATTTCCTGTATGGAGAAGAGATGCAAATTCCAAATGATCCAACTGGAGAACAACATCTGGGTGACATCTCTCCTGCCTTCCCATTTCAGTTCCAAATATGTTGCTATTGTAATTTATTAGTCATGGATTAATCCACATTCCCTTCTACTGGAAAGTAGTTTTCCTAAGTCCTGCTCCTAAGCCAATCCTCAAGTTCTACAAAGTTACTTTCTATGTGAGCAAATGCTATTGCACCCACCCCCCCCTAAAAAAAATCACAAAAAAAATCAGTGAGGCAGAGTCAGCTGATGGTGCTCTGAAGCAAACAGTGGCTCAATCACTGGGAAAAAAGCCTCACTTGGCACAAAATATTAAAAGCAGCAAAGCCAGTTTTCAGCAGCACAAAGGAAAAGAGGCTTAGCAGTGCAAAAATTACACTTCCAGCACCATAAAAGCTGGGCAAATAATGGAAAAATTTATGCAAGCCCAAAGTAATTTGGTGATGGATGGGGAGGATTAAGCTCTCTTGAATAAGTTATCCTCTGCAGAATGTATTTTGGCCTGACCATGCTGCTTGACAGGAAATGGACAGATTAACTGGCTAAAGTTTGAATATTGTATTGTTTCCCAGTGCTGTCAACCACCCAGTAGCACACACGCAAAAACAGTAATTATTTTAGCTCTGAACTAGATTGCTGAAAATTCCTCCCCCTTCCTTAAAAACCTTTATCTTTCCAAATGAACACAATAAAACTAATCTGCATCAAGACCTAAAATGGATTTATTAAAGTGTATTAAATCCTCACAAACACTGTTTAATGCAGTTTAATATCCTTCATAAATGTAATATGATACATTGACTGAGACTAATCTGAATCTGGATAAGAATTAACAATGTGCTTTAATTAGTCCAGTCTAAGTGAAAAATTTCTGAGTTTCTACATTTTTAAATACTACAGAAGTTTGTTTAAAATGTGACAGTCATAAAACACTCAGGGGATCTGGCTCCTAAATCCCTTACATGTTTGAGAACATCAACTTTAAGACTGATTGCACTCTACATTATCATGGGACAACCCATTTTCTTGGAGGTAGTTCAGGATCTGGTGCAAAATGGGTCAACTTTCTGATACAACCTAGCATTGTCCCTTGAACCTTAAATTGTTAGAGATGTGAAGTTATAAATCAAAACCACAGAAAATAATTTATATTTCTAAACATAGAATTGAAGAGCTACATGATTTATTTCCTTTCATAAAGATACAGAAGTGAAATTTTTGTTTCAGGCCACGCTACATTTACGATTTTATTTAAGGTGGATTTGTTTTATTTAAAAAATACACTTCCATGAATATGGTGTACTTACAGGTTGGTTCTACTGATGGATCTCACAGGACCGCATTAATACATATTAAACTTCAGACTATCTTACAGTGAGGCAAAAAGCATGAGAGTTACTCCAGTTCCCCTCACACTACGAGTTACTTTCATAAAGAAGTCTTTGTGAAAGTAGCGTAATAGACACTCCTGATCAATGATCTGCAAACATCTTCCTCAAGTGCCCCACCTCAGGGTGATGTTCAATGATTTTGTAAACTTTTAACAATTCCTCATGTTCCTTTCTGATGGTTGTGGCATCTTGAAAGGAGAATACAGTCTATAAATCACAAAAGGTCTGAACAAGCACAGCGGCAAAGAGAGGCAACATTTCTGCTGTGCAAAGACAGGAATCTTCTCAAAATCCTCCCGAAAAACTCAAATAAACCTCAAGGTAACTCAGCTCTAATGAAACTGCACGGGCAACAACTTCATTTTAAGCCTGTGTATCCATGAGGGGCCATTGTCCACAGCTTATTTCTACAAAGTTCAGTTGCGAGAGGGTGTAAACCCCAACATATTCCCAGGGAAGGTGGCTGTGATGTGTTGCTGTCCCAAGAGGGTGGTTGTTAAAAGCACATTGTTCCCCATGCAAATGATGCCCTTCCCTCCAAAAGTGAATAAAGCAAACTAAAATCAGATTCCAAGAGATGGAAAAGAACACGATTTCACAGGTTTTATAAATAGTTTACAAAACTCCAGCCTTTCCCAGATCCTCTAGGTGATTCTAACATGCCATTTTCTTTCTGTCCCCATCTGGGGGCTGTAAAAGAGAAGAGTAACTAAAAATTGCTTTTTACCACTCATTCCCTTGACTGTTTGGGGTACAATCTGCTTCTTCATCTGCATCTGGATACAGAGCAGCAGGACAAACCCTTGTCTCTGCCACAGTACCTGCAGTTTTATCCCATTGGATACAAGTAAGCAAGTCCTTTCTGCAACTATTCACACATTTTTACACACAATAACTAGATTTTTCTCACTGTCAACATGCTCAGACTACACAAAGTGAATTTCAATAGTAGAGGACTAAGAAGCAAAGCATTTGCTGGGGTAAAAAAAGATGCAAACTCCAGCTCCTAAGCCAGCGTAGGAAATGGGAAAGAGCTGGGAAATGATTGATCTGCTCATCCCATTGAGCTGCCATAAGGTGCTGTCAAGGTTTTTATATAACTTTCCTTCAAAAGCCTGTATTTAAATGAGCAAGAAGGCAAAAGCAGAGATAACAAAAGGCAAATTTCCTTAATTTTGCAGAAAGGGACACAGCTGAGATCCATTTCTAACCCTCATCTCTTCCACTGACCCTCTAATCTCCCGTGCCAGCCTTTTCAGCCCAGGAGACAACTGTGGGACTGGATGGTGGCCAGAATAAATAAAAATTTTAAAACCCCCAGAACTAGGTTAATAAGCAATCCTTTCTTCTTGAAGTGTTATTATTAAGCTTCAGCAGTAACATTATTTCACGTATCAGCTAAACCAGTGCTTGAACTGCTGCTTGATGAGCACCCTCTTGGCTGGGTGTTGATACTGCACTCCTCGTGTCACTCCTCTCACAGATTCCAGCCTTCACATCCCTGATGCTCCCAAACAAGAGGTTTCATATCCATTGTATAAGGAGTGCTTACTGACAGATATTGAGACCCCATGGTAGGTAACATAATCAATAATCAGCTCTCCAACAGTCTGTATAACAAATTATAGTTGGCATTTAATAGAAATGCAAATCAGAAATAGCTTTAACACATCAGTTGGTGTCTTAAGTCACATAATAAATGCACCACTGTCCTGTTACATATTAATTAATAGCACTATACATCTTTAATGTATTAACAAAGATGTCATTCAGATAGGAAAATTCAGTTCATTTAAAATAGCAATGAGGTTGCAAATGTCCAGTATTTAAAAATTCACCTGCTCTTTTTAGTCACGACAAAAGGTCCCTTAACTAACACATAACTGCCTCATAAAACTTAAATTGCAGATAAAATTAAACTGAGCACTTAGGAGTACTGCTACAGCATGTTTGACTCTAGGTTAGCACAGAACACAACAGCCAGAGCCAGCAGCAGCCCCAGACCAGCAGAATTAACCAAAGAACCACTCCAGAAGCTGCATTATTTTTTGACATGGTATGTGCTTGAAGCAGTTCTCTGCAGTAATGGAAATCAAGACAACTATTCAATTTGTAACCTCACAAGTGTCCCTGCTTGTCTGTGTATTCACCCAGCACTGGCTGGGCTATAGATACTCTTTTATCAGGCAGCAAAGCCACCAGGAGCAGAGCAGCCCTGTCTTAAGTGGCACATATTGACCTGTAAATATTAAAGCTTTCAACCCTGAGTTCCCCCGAGGTGATTACAGCCCACTCAGAGATGATTTTTTTTTCCACTTAGTTTCACACTTTGCAACATGTCGGTTTGAAAACTCCCAAAGACCAAACCAAAATATCTACAGGGGCACCAACGGTATTTTTACTCTGAGAGTTTTCCTTTCATACAACACCAAAAGAGATGTATTTACAACCTATTGGGATTTTTCACACGCCTGAAGTCAGTGCAGAAAAGCTTTCTTTGCTCTAGGACTAAGAATTATGCTAGAAAATTTAACATAATTACTCCTTCCCTACCTTGTTAGTAAGGGCCCCAACCTCAACCTCCCCAACCACCTTCACTCCGTGTGGTCCATCTCACTGTTTCCTGTGTCCTCTGCAGAAGCTGTTGATGCCCAGAAATATTTGTCTGTGTTCAGAGCAGCTTTCAACATCTTCCCCACCAACACCACAACTGCTCAGAGCTGTTGTAATGCAAGAAAAATAACAGGAAAGGCTAACTGGAATAAAGGATAATCAGGCAGGACTTCCCTCCATTTGATATAACAGCAGACACAACCTAAGTGGCTGTACCACTGACCTGCCCAGGCACGTGCTCCTGGTTCCTCCCAAGCAGCAAAAGAGCCTCACGCAGTCACCTTTGTATAAAAACAGTGTGGAATCACTGATTCCATGGGATCAGCTAAGTTACATTGCTCTCTGTAGCTGTTCCTAATACTGGATCCTGACTATTCCTGCTGAGCCTGCACTCACATCCACAGCCAATGCCTGCTGAATTCTCATCTAGCCTCTGGCTTATGTTAATTCCAATACTGAAAACACGAAATCCCACTATCTTGCTGTCCTTTTGAACAGCAGTTAAATGAAGTTTGATTTTCCATTTGGGCATAGATGCTCTGAGAGATACAGGAGCTCTGGGGGGGAGGCACAGAACAAAAAACAAACTGTTTTTGTTCTTAAATAAAGTGAGCTATTTGTTATGAAGTCCTAGCAGGTATCCAGCCCCTCAGTAAAATGATACTCAGAAGAAAAACCAAAAAACCTCCACATGCCTAAATTCCTGCAAAAGACTCTCCAAATAATACTAGTGGAGCTAAAGAGATAAAGTAGCTCTTTTACTAGAAGCTTCCAGGTGCGTACCCAAAGCATACACCTGTACAACAGCTAAATGTTACAGTTTCTGCAACTTGAAATAATTAACATATTCAATTTCTACAGCCACCCCGTGGTACCATTTTCTCCTGCTACCCACCCTCAGAACTTCTCAGAACAGCCCCTTGGAGCCCCTCTGGGGGGTTTAAACTTAATCCTCTGTTGTGCCTTCAAACTATCTTATTGTCTCAGTTGGAGTTGTTCCTCAACACAGCAGGCCCTTGGTCGCATGACAATAAAGTTCAGGAATGTGTCAGAAAGGGCTTAGTAACCTCTAAACACCACCAAAAGTGTGAGACACTTAGGAAAACTTACTTAATTTACATAACTCAATAAAAAGATCTGCACAAGGCACACTAAAACCCTTAGGCACCACCTTCAAAGCCACAAAAATAAAACTGACCCTTATTCCCACCATCTTTTTCCATTAATTACTTTATGTAGTGTTGTAGGTTGTTAAACTTTTCTACCTCTATCCCCTAGATGAAAAGTTTAACTTCTTACCTGGAATGTTCTATTTTGGTGGACATATCAGCTGAAGTAAGAAAAGCAGCAACAACCTCATTAAGGGTCAAGCCCCTTACCCCTCCCAAATTCAAGCCAGGGAACTAAAGTTAGTGGGGCTCCTTATTGAGCCTTTGTACCTACTGTCATTTGGCTCCTCCCTTGCCCAGGTGCATCGTGGAAAGGGGAGTGGGTGTGGCCAGAGGTGTATAAGCCCCAGCCTCAGTTAGGGGGCTCACTCACCTCTTGGGCTTCAGTGGGTTAAGAACTCTCCCTTTCTGTCTTTGTTGGGATCTCAGGCGTTTCTTCAGCTGTTTCAAATAAGCTATTTGGTCTTGGAGAAGCAGCATTGTATCTAGCAATGAAGAGCATACCTTTGAATTCAGAGGTATTTCAGTTAATAATTAGTTTGTTAATTAATTCTTAAAGTAATATTTTTCTGCTTGATGTTCAGAAATGGCAGAGCACTCTTGTATTTTTTTTAAGTAGCACTGTACGTTTTTGCATTTCTGGATCATCTTTTAGCAACTTGGGGTTTTTCATAAGTTTTCTGAAGTTTTGAGATGAAATTACTGCATGTGGAAGGTGGCTTCATGCATTCAGGTTTCCAAGTTATTTGTTGGGGGTTGTGACCGAGAAAGGGAGTGAGGGCTATGGTGCCATGTTCAGAATTACTAGCAAGGAGAGCAGTGTCCAGGAATAGTCCTCCAAATGCCCATGAAGGTACCTGCTGACTTTTCAAATGTGCCCCTTAAATTTGTCTGTCTTGCATCCAGATGTTCTCTGAGGTGTCAGCCACAGCCTCTGACTCCTGCTGTAGGTTGTGTCCTGAGCACCTCACTGGATTTGAAAAACAATGACTACTGGAACAGTTGGGTTTGCCTGATGGGCTGCTGAGCACACGCATCACTATCAGCGGATTGTAAATAGTCACCGATACGGTAGAGAGGTTTTTGCTTCCAGGAGCAAGGCTAGGAAACCGGCAAGCAGGGCTCCCCTAGGATCAGGCCCCTTAGAAGCGACGTCGGCTCCTCTCACCCCCCGGCCCGGCGACCGCCCCGAACGGAACAAGGCCGCACTCGCCAGGAGTCCACGAGGACAATCCCAGTTTAATGCCGCGCGCTCGCTTATAAGGAGAGCATGGGAGTTCCCCGGATGTAGGTGGGGAAGAGGGGCGGAGACGGGGCGGAGTAACGCACTGCATCGGGTGCAAGCAAACGAAGGGAAGCAGCGGCAAAAGGACCAATGGGAGAATGAGATGGCCGGGGAAATTCTACCCTAGGGCTGCCGGCACTCCGAGGCAGGGACAGCCCCCGCCCGGGCTCCAGCGGCGCCTCGTGGGCGGCCCCGCCGGCAACCGCCCCCATGGCCGGGGCGGGCCAGGACAGGGGGCTGCGACCCGGAGGGTTTTGTGGGAAGAGGAAACTTGGATAAGGAACGACTAAGGGAAAAATAACCAGGGTAGCCACATTAAGGGTTTAACATTTAAACTGGGGAAACATCAATATAAGGTATGAACTTATTAGAGTCCTTATAAATCTCTCGCAGAACTTCCATGTTCGGGGAGCCGGGTTCCTGGACTTCGGCGTCCTTGTCTATCCATCTCTTGTAGTATTTTTGCCACTGTATAAACCCCGGGTCTACTCTGACACATCACTTTTGGTTTTCTTTCTCATAGATCATCTGAACATAACCCAGCAACCACAGGAACATCTGAGCCAGCTGAGGCAGCCTTCCTTCACATCAAAGACATTCACATCCTCAGTTTTCCAAAAGATAAGTAAGAGGACTTTGACTAGGAGAAGGGATGGGGGGGTGGGTGTCCAAGTTTGTGGTTTGTTGTGAGGGCTTTTGAAATGGGCGTAGGGGAAAGGGAGACTGTGGGGTGATAGTCCTGATAACTTCTTGATGGGTTAAAGGAAACACCTGAGTTCCTGGAGGAGTGCTCTCAAAATTGTCAGTTGGTAGTGGTTATACAGGAAGGGATGAAGAATCCAAGTGGCTTCCTAAAAGTGCTTAAGCCAAACTGATAGGATTAATGGAGAATGGAATATTATGGAGACAGCCTGGCCTTTTTTTGCCATATCGATGAGGACACAGGGATCTAACTTTAAGGTTTGTGTCACCTGTCTATCACCCTAGAAAGTATTATTGACTATAGCCACTCAAATTGCTTTGGGAAAAAAGGATAACAAGAGATTGGACATGAGCCAAAAATGGAGAGAAATGCTATTCATCTGTGGAGGTAGCCAGTGAGCTGTCCTATCTCCTCCCACCTCATTTGTTGGGGTTAGTGGTTTGCTTTAAGGTGTGCAGTCCCTTATCTTGTTGAGTTAAAATGTATGCTAGTGGGAAGAGTGCTTTTCTTGGGTTTGTATCACAGCAATTTGAGCTTATAAAAAAAATGAGTGCATTGCTGATGCTGTTAATATGAGCAGCTGCATTGTGCCTGGAGAGGACCCAGACCCACAGTCCTAGTGCAGCTTCCCTGGGACAGGGACAGTGCCAGGAGTTAAGCAAGTCCCTGCAAAGGATGGAGTAAATCTGCTCCTTGCATCTGTAAGGAAAGACTGAGTAGTAGGGAAGGGGAGCATTTATATGCTGTATTGAGATTTCCATCTGATCCCATGTGCAGCAGTGATGGGGTGGCTGGGTTTGGTCTGGGCCTGTGAGGATCAGCCCTAAACAACCCCACCTCACCAGAGGGCCCTGAATCCTCAAGGGAAATGTCCAGTAGGAACCAGACCAGTCGATAGTTATTGCAGAGGAAAAACCATGCAAAAGAAAAGGTACTTCTGTTCTTTGTGGCAATCCTGTAATGCCTTGTGCAGTCTCTGTGTACTGTTCTTGGAGTGACTACCCAGTGTGTGTCTAACAAAACCTGTTAGAAAGGTAGTCAGGGATTGGAATTGGGGTCTGATCCCTACAGACTCTTGCAAAGCCTGAAGGACTGCAGTGATGAGTGTGCTCAGCAAAGGAGGTTTCTCAGTATCTGCTCAGATTTCCCTCAGCTCTGGGGGCCTGGTGGCCAGCTGGAGGTGGCGGGGACACACATGGGACCCCTTGAGCTTTGTGGGAGGAGCTGGGGGTTGGCACTGTGCGATTTTTTGTTCTTTGGGGTTTTTTCCTGGTTTTCTGATTTCCTTTTTGAGCTCTGTGGTGGTAGGGAGAAAAATCTGGAAACAAATCAAACTGAAGGGATTTCCTGAGTTGCTTTGCAGAGAAGTGCCACCTTCAGAGGATGCACAAATCCACCAGGAAGTCAATGAAGGAGCTGTGGAAAGTGCAGCAGAGTGCAGGGAGCAGCCACTGTCCCAGCTCCCTGGTTTTGGAGGCATTAGTCCACCTACGGAAAGGAAAAAAGCCTCCCCGTCTTGTTTTCAGCCCTGCAGAGGAATGTCGTGTTCCAGAATTTCGGAGGGATTTGTGTGTGTCCTGTGCTGGCAGCTGCGTGTCTTGGGAGCCCATGGAGTGACATACATTGGGGGGACATGGGGGGACATGGGGGGACAAGGGGAGGACATGGGGGGAGGACACGGGGAGGACATGGGGGGACATCAGGGGGACAGGGGGGTACATCGGGGGGACATGGGGAGGACATGAGGGAGATGGGGTGGACATGAGGGATGCAGGGGACATGGGGGAAACATGGGGGGAACATTGGGTACATGGGAAGGATATGGGGGGACATGCGGGGGACATGGGATGTCCAGGGAAGTCCATGGGGGCCCAGAGGGGTTCAGAGGGGTCCAAAGCGTTTTGGGGGGTCCAGGAGGGTTCAAGTTGGTCCAGAAGGGTCCAGGGGTTTTCCCTGGGGGTATGAGGGGGGGTCAATGGGGGCCCTAGGAGGATTCAAGGTGGTCCAGGAATGTTCAGGGGAGTCCGGGAGGGTTCAGGGGGTTTTACAGGAGTGGAAGGGGGTTTCACAGGGGTCCAAGGGGGTCCAGGAGAGTTTCGGAGGGTCCAGGGGGTTTTGGGAGGGGGTCCAGGAGTGTCCAGGGGAATCTCAGAGGTGTCCAGGAAGGTTCCAAGGGGCCCAGGAGGGTCCAAGGGGTCCCAGGCGGGTTCGAGAGGGGTCCAGGGGGCTTCAGGGGGTTTGGAGGGGTCCACGGGAGTCCAAGTGTGATTCAAGAGAGTCCAAGGGGTCCAAGGTTTTTGGGAGTGTCAAGGGGGGGTGGGGGGATGGTGCAAAGTGGTCCAAGAGAGTTGAGGAAAGTCCAAGGGGGATTCAGGAGGGTCCAGGGGAGTTCAGGAGGGTCCAAAGGGATCCAGGAGAAGTCAGAGTGGAATGAGGGGGGTCTCACAGTGGATGAAGGTGGTAAGGTGAGTCTCAGAAGAGTCACAGGGAGGTAAGGGGAGGTAAGAGTGGTCAGGGGGTGCCTGGGGCACTCAGGGACCCCCATTGCCCACAGCCCAGCAATGTTGTTCCTCGGGAACCTCCCTTGGGGGCCCCTGGTGCCCGAAATGTTGTCCCTCGGCAACCCCCCTTGGGGACCCCCGGTGCCCGAAATACCGCCCCTCGGCAACCCCCCCTTAGGGACCCCCGGCGCCCGAGGGGTCGCCCTGCGGCAACCCCCCCTCGGGTAACCCCGGCGCCCTCGGGGTCACCCTGCGGCAACCCCCCCCTCGGGTAACCCCGGCGCCCGAGGGGTCGCCCCTCGGCAAACCCCCTTGGGGACCCCCGGCTCCCAAGGGGTTGCCCCTCGTCAAACCCCCCTTGGGGACCCCCGGTGCCCGAGTGCTTGCCCCTCGGCAATCCCCCCTTTTCCCTGGGCGCAAAGCTCGACAGCGCGTGCCACGTGCTGGTCGGGGAAAGTGCCGTTTTTCAGCCCAGAATTCAAGGCGGACAAAGAATCCTCCCTGGGAAAAGGTGCCAGGACAGAAAGCGATTGTTCCTTTTCTAGGGTTAATGGGGCCCCATCATTGGCACCTGAGAGCCCACGGCTGCCACCTTTTCCCTGGGCGAAGAGCTGGACAGTGCGTGCCACGTGCGGGTCCTGGGAGGAATCTTCGTCCGTCTGGAATTCTGATTCCAGACGGACCCAAATTCCTTGGGCACCCCCGGTGCCCGAAATGCGGTACCTCGGAGAAGCCACTTGGGGGCCCCCAGAGACTCCCAGAGACCCCCAAGGGACCCCCCAGGGACCCCCCAGAGACTCTCCGAGATTCCCAGAGACACCCAGGGACCCCCCAGGGACCCCCAGGAAGCCACAGAGATCTGCCAGAGAACCCCCAATGACCCCCAGAGAACCCCCAGAGACTCTCAGAGACCCCCCAGGGACCCCCGGTGCCCGAAATGTCGTCCCTCGGAGAACCCGCCTTGGGGACCCCCAGTGCCCGAAATGTCGTCCCTGGGACAACCCCCTTGGGGACCCCAGAGACCCCCAGAGACCCCCCCCAGGGACCCCCCAGGGACACCCAGAGACCCCGGAGATTCCCAGACACTCCCAGGGACACCCAGGGACCCCCCAGGAAGCTACAGAGATCTCCCAGAGAACCCCCAGTTTCCCCCAGAGACCCCCCCCAGAGACTGTCAGAGGTCCCCAGACACCCCAGGGACCCCCAGAGACTCTCAGAGACCCTCCATGGACACCCAGAGACCCCCAGAGATCCCCCAGGGACCCCCCAGAGATCCCAAGGACCCCCCAGGGGCCCCCACAGACCCCCAGAAACCCCCCTGTGACCCCCCCAGAACCCCCCTGAGGATCCCCTGGAACACCCCAGAAACCCCCAGGCACCCCCTGAGACTCCCAGAGAACCCCAGAGACCCTCAGGGACCCCCCAGGGACGCCCAGAGACCTCCCAGAGACGCCTCCGAGACCCCCCAGGGACCCCCATAGACCTCCCAGAGATCACGAGAGACCCCCCAGGGACCTCCAGAGACCCCCAGGGACCCACCCTGGGACCCCCAGAGAACCCCAGGGACCCACAGGAACCCCTCATAGATCCCCCAGAGACCTCCAGAGACCACCAGAGATGCCCCAGAGACACCCCAAAAACCCCCACAGGGACCGCCGGTGCCCGAAATGTCGTCCCTCGGAGAACCCCCTTGGGGACCCCCGGTGCCCGAAATGTCGTCCCTCGGGGAACCCCCTTGGGGACCCCCGGTGCCCGAAATGTCGTCCCTCGGGGAACCCCCTTGGGGACCCCCGGTGCCCGAAATGTCGTCCCTCGGGGAACCCCCTTGGGGACCCCCGGTGCCCGAAATGTCGTCCGTCGGGAACCCCCCTTGGGGACCCCCGGTGCCCGAAATGTCGTCCGTCGGGAACCCCCCTTGGGGACCCCCGGTGCCCGAAATGTCGACCCTCGGGAGTCCCCCTTGGGGACCCCCGGTGCCCAAAATGTCGTCCGTCGGGAACCCCCCTTGGGGACCCCCGGTGCCCAAAATGTCGACCCTCGGGAGTCCCCCTTGGGGACCCCCGGTGCCCAAAATGTCGACCCTCGGGAGTCCCCCTTGGGGACCCCCGGTGCCCAAAATGTCGACCCTCAGGAGCCCCCCTTGGGGACCCCCGGTGCCCAAAATGTCGTCCGTCGGGAACCCCCCTTGGGGACTCCCGGTGCCCAAAATGTCGTCCCTCGGGAACCGCCCTTGGGGACTCCCGGTGCCCAAAATGTCGGCCCTCCCCAGCCCCCGCTTCGGGAGCCCTGGCGCCCGAGGCGTCTCCCCTCGGCAGCCCCGCCTTGGAGACCCCCGGTGCCCGAGGGGTCGCCCCTCGGCAGCCCCCCCTTGGGGAGCCCCGGCGCCCAAGGTGTCGCCCCTCAGCAACGCCCCCTTCGGGGACCCCCGGGGCCCGAGCTGTCGTCCCTCGGCGACCCTCCTTGGGGACCCCTAGTGCCTGAAATGTCGTCCCTGGGACAACCCCCTTGGGGACCCCCGGTGCCCGAAATGTCGTCCCTCGGACAACCTCCTTGGGGACCCCAGAGACCCCCAGAGACCCCCCCCAGGGACACCCAGAGACCCCAGAGATTCCCAGACACTCCCAGGGACACCCAGGGACCCCCCAGGGACCCCCAGGAAGCTACAGAGATCTCCCAGAGAACCCCCAGTTTCCCCCAGAGTCCCCCAAAGACTGTCAGAGACCCCCAAACACCCCAGGGACCCCCATAGACCCACAGACACCTCCCAGGGTCTCCCAGACGCCCCCAGGGACCCCCCAGAGACCCCCAGAGACTCTCAGAGACCCCGCAGGGACCCCCAGAGAGCCCACTGGGACTCCCCAGGGACCCCCAGAGAACCCCCCCAAGACCCCCAGGGACACCCCCAGACCCACAGGGACCCCCAGAGACCCCCCCATAGATCACCAGAGACCACCCAAGGACCCCCACAGACCCCCAGACACCCCCAGAGACTCCCAGGGGCCCCCAGAAACTCCCAGAGACCCCTCAGGGACCCCCAGAGACTCCCAGACACCCCAGAGACTCCCAGAAACCCTCAGAGACCCCCCAGGGACCTCTAGAGACCCCAAAGATTCCAAGAGACCCCCAGAGACCCCCACGGACCCCCCAGGGACCACCAGAGACCCCCCAGAGACTCTCAAAGACCTCCAGGGACTCCCAGACAACCGCTGAGACCCACCAGGGACCCTCAGATGCCCCCAGAGACCCCCAGACCCCTCCAGGTACCCCCAGACACCCACAGAGACCCTCCAGAGACCCCCAGAGACTCTCAGAGATCCCTCAGGGACCTCCCAGGGACCCCCAAGGACCCCCCAGGGACCCTCAGAGATCTCCCTGTGACCCCCCAAGAATGCCCCTGGGGATCCCCTGGGACCACCCAGAAACCCCCAGACATCCCCAGAGACTCCCAGAGAACCCCCAGAGACCCCCCAGGGACCCTCAAACACCCCCAGAGACTCCCAGAGACCCCCAGAGACACTCAGGGAACCCCAGGGACCCCCAGAGACCTCCCAGAGACGCCTCCGAGACCCCCCAGGGACCCCCATAGACCCCCAGAGATCACGAGAGACCCCCCAGGGACCCGTCCAGAGATCCCCAGACACCCCTCCGAGACCCCCAGCGACTCCCAGGAACCCCATGGACCGACGCTGGGACCACCAGAGAACCCAAGGGACCCCCAGGAATCCCCCATAGATCCCCCAGAGAACTCTATACATCCCCCAGAGACTTCTAGAGACACTCAGAGACTCTCTAGAGACACCCAAAGACCCCCCCAGACACACCCCAGTGACCCCCAGAGCCCCACAAGGAATCATTAACCCTAGAAAAGGAGCAATCGCTTTCTGTCCTGGCCCTTTTTTCCTGGCAGGAATCTTCGTCCGTCCGGAATTCTGGGCTGAAAAATGGCACTTTCCCGGACCTGCACGTGGCCCGTGCCGTCGAGCTTTGCGCCCAGGGAAAAGGCGGCAGCCTTTGGCTCTCAGGTGCCAATGATGGGGCCCTATTGACCCTAGAAAAGGAGCAATCGCTTTCTTTCGCAGAAAGTGCCATTTTTCAGCCCAGAATTCCGGACGGACGAAGATTGCTGCCAGGAAAAGAGTGCAAGGACAGAAAGCGATTGCTCCTTTTCTAGGGTCAATAGGGCCCCATCATTGGCACCTGAGAGCCAAAGGCTGCCGCCTTTTCCCTGGGCGCAAAGCTCGACGGCGCGGGCCATGTGCAGGTCTGGGAAAGTGCCATTTTTCAGCCCAGAATTCCGGACGGACGAAGATCCCTGCCAGGAAAAGAGGGCCAGGACAGAAAACGATTGCTCCTTTTCTAGGGTCAATAGGGCCCCATCATTGGCACCTGAGAGCCAAAGGCTGCCGCCTTTTCCCTGGGCGCAAAGCTCGACGGCGCGGGCCACGTGCAGGTCCGGGAAAGTGCCATTTTTCAGCCCAGAATTCCGGACGGACGAAGATTGCTGCCAGGAAAAAAGGGCCAGGACAGAAAGCCATTGCTCCTTTTCTAGGGTCAATAGGGCCCCATCATTGGCACCCGAGAGCCAAAGGCTGCCGCCTTTTCCCTGGGCGCAAAGCTCGACGGCGCGGGCCACGTGCAGGTCCGGGAAAGTGCCATTTTTCAGCCCAGAATTCCGGACGGACGAAGATTGCTGCCAGGAAAAAAGGGCCAGGACAGAAAGCCATTGCTCCTTTTCTAGGGTCAATAGGGCCCCATCATTGGCACCCGAGAGCCAAAGGCTGCCGCCTTTTCCCTGGGCGCAAAGCTCGACGGCGCGGGCCACGTGCAGGTCCGGGAAAGTGCCATTTTTCAGCCCAGAATTCCGGACGGACGAAGATTGCTGCCAGGAAAAAAGGGCCAGGACAGAAAGCCATTGCTCCTTTTCTAGGGTCAATAGGGCCCCATCATTGGCACCCGAGAGCCAAAGGCTGCCGCCTTTTCCCTGGGCGCAAAGCTCGACGGCGCGGGCCACGTGCAGGTCCGGGAAAGTGCCATTTTTCAGCCCAGAATTCCGGACGGACGAAGATTGCTGCCAGGAAAAAAGGGCCAGGACAGAAAGCCATTGCTCCTTTTCTAGGGTCAATAGGGCCCCATCATTGGCACCCGAGAGCCAAAGGCTGCCGCCTTTTCCCTGGGCGCAAAGCTCGACGGCGCGGGCCACGTGCAGGTCCGGGAAAGTGCCATTTTTCAGCCCAGAATTCCGGACGGACGAAGATTGCTGCCAGGAAAAAAGGGCCAGGACAGAAAGCGATTGCTCCTTTTCTAGGGTCAATAGGGCCCCATCATTGGCACCTGAGAGCCAAAGGCTGCCGCCTTTTCCCTGGGCGCAAAGCTCGACGGCGCGGGCCACGTGCAGGTCCGGGAAAGTGCCATTTTTCAGCCCAGAATTCCGGACGGACGAAGATTGCTGCCAGGAAAAAAGGGCCAGGACAGAAAGCGATTGCTCCTTTTCTAGGGTCAATAGGGCCACATCATTGGCACCTGAGAGCCAAAGGCTGCCGCCTTTTCCCTGGGCGCAAAGCTCGACGGCGCGGGCCACGTGCAGGTCCGGGAAAGTGCCATTTTTCAGCCCAGAATTCCGGACGGACGAAGATTGCTGCCAGGAAAAAAGGGCCAGGACAGAAAGCGATTGCTCCTTTTCTAGGGTCAATAGGGCCCCATCATTGGCACCCGAGAGCCAAAGGCTGCCGCCTTTTCCCTGGGTGCAAAGCTCGACGGCGCGGGCCACGTGCAGGTCCGGGAAAGTGCCATTTTTCAGCCCAGAATTCCGGACGGACGAAGATTGCTGCCAGGAAAAAAGGGCCAGGACAGAAAGCCATTGCTCCTTTTCTAGGGTCAATAGGGCCCCATCATTGGCACCTGAGAGCCAAAGGCTGCCGCCTTTTCCCTGGGCGCAAAGCTCGACGGCGCGGGCCACGTGCAGGTCCGGGAAAGTGCCATTTTTCAGCCCAGAATTCCGGACGGACGAAGATTGCTGCCAGGAAAAAAGGGCCAGGACAGAAAGCCATTGCTCCTTTTCTAGGGTCAATAGGGCCCCATCATTGGCACCCGAGAGCCAAAGGCTGCCGCCTTTTCCCTGGGCGCAAAGCTCGACGGCGCGGGCCACGTGCAGGTCCAGGAAAGTGCCATTTTTCAGCCCAGAATTCCGGACGGACGAAGATTGCTGCCAGGAAAAAAGGGCCAGGACAGAAAGCCATTGCTCCTTTTCTAGGGTCAATAGGGCCCCATCATTGGCACCTGAGAGCCAAAGGCTGCCGCCTTTTCCCTGGGCGCAAAGCTCGACGGCGCGGGCCACGTGCAGGTCCGGGAAAGTGCCAGTTTTCAGCCCAGAATTCCGGACGGACGAAGATTGCTGCCAGGAAAAAAGGGCCAGGACAGAAAGCCATTGCTCCTTTTCTAGGGTCAATAGGGCCCCATCATTGGCACCCGAGAGCCAAAGGCTGCCGCCTTTTCCCTGGGCGCAAAGCTCGACGGCGCGGGCCACGTGCAGGTCCGGGAAAGTGCCATTTTTCAGCCCAGAATTCCGGACGGACGAAGATTGCTGCCAGGAAAAAAGGGCCAGGACAGAAAGCCATTGCTCCTTTTCTAGGGTCAATAGGGCCCCATCATTGGCACCCGAGAGCCAAAGGCTGCCGCCTTTTCCCTGTTCGCAAAGCTCGACGGCGCGGGCCACGTGCAGGTCCGGGAAAGTGCCATTTTTCAGCCCAGAATTCCGGACGGACGAAGATTGCTGCCAGGAAAAAAGGGCCAGGACAGAAAGCCATTGCTCCTTTTCTAGGGTCAATAGGGCCCCATCATTGGCACCCGAGAGCCAAAGGCTGCCGCCTTTTCCCTGGGCGCAAAGCTCGACGGCGCGGGCCACGTGCAGGTCCGGGAAAGTGCCATTTTTCAGCCCAGAATTCCGGACGGACGAAGATTGCTGCCAGGAAAAAAGGGCCAGGACAGAAAGCCATTGCTCCTTTTCTAGGGTCAATAGGGCCCCATCATTGGCACCCGAGAGCCAAAGGCTGCCGCCTTTTCCCTGGGCGCAAAGCTCGACGGCGCGGGCCACGTGCAGGTCCGGGAAAGTGCCATTTTTCAGCCCAGAATTCCGGACGGACGAAGATTGCTGCCAGGAAAAAAGGGCCAGGACAGAAAGCCATTGCTCCTTTTCTAGGGTCAATAGGGCCCCATCATTGGCACCCGAGAGCCAAAGGCTGCCGCCTTTTCCCTGGGCGCAAAGCTCGACGGCGCGGGCCACGTGCAGGTCCGGGAAAGTGCCATTTTTCAGCCCAGAATTCCGGACGGACGAAGATTGCTGCCAGGAAAAAAGGGCCAGGACAGAAAGCCATTGCTCCTTTTCTAGGGTCAATAGGGCCCCATCATTGGCACCCGAGAGCCAAAGGCTGCCGCCTTTTCCCTGGGCGCAAAGCTCGACGGCGCGGGCCACGTGCAGGTCCGGGAAAGTGCCATTTTTCAGCCCAGAATTCCGGACGGACGAAGATTGCTGCCAGGAAAAAAGGGCCAGGACAGAAAGCCATTGCTCCTTTTCTAGGGTCAATAGGGCCCCATCATTGGCACCCGAGAGCCAAAGGCTGCCGCCTTTTCCCTGGGCGCAAAGCTCGACGGCGCGGGCCACGTGCAGGTCCGGGAAAGTGCCATTTTTCAGCCCAGAATTCCGGACGGACGAAGATTGCTGCCAGGAAAAAAGGGCCAGGACAGAAAGCCATTGCTCCTTTTCTAGGGTCAATAGGGCCCCATCATTGGCACCCGAGAGCCAAAGGCTGCCGCCTTTTCCCTGGGCGCAAAGCTCGACGGCGCGGGCCACGTGCAGGTCCGGGAAAGTGCCATTTTTCAGCCCAGAATTCCGGACGGACGAAGATTGCTGCCAGGAAAAAAGGGCCAGGACAGAAAGCCATTGCTCCTTTTCTAGGGTCAATAGGGCCCCATCATTGGCACCCGAGAGCCAAAGGCTGCCGCCTTTTCCCTGGGCGCAAAGCTCGACGGCGCGGGCCACGTGCAGGTCCGGGAAAGTGCCAGTTTTCAGCCCAGAATTCCGGACGGACGAAGATTGCTGCCAGGAAAAAAGGGCCAGGACAGAAAGCCATTGCTCCTTTTCTAGGGTCAATAGGGCCCCATCATTGGCACCCGAGAGCCAAAGGCTGCCGCCTTTTCCCTGGGCGCAAAGCTCGACGGCGCGGGCCACGTGCAGGTCCGGGAAAGTGCCATTTTTCAGCCCAGAATTCCGGACGGACGAAGATTGCTGCCAGGAAAAAAGGGCCAGGACAGAAAGCCATTGCTCCTTTTCTAGGGTCAATAGGGCCCCATCATTGGCACCCGAGAGCCAAAGGCTGCCGCCTTTTCCCTGGGCGCAAAGCTCGACGGCGCGGGCCACGTGCAGGTCCGGGAAAGTGCCATTTTTCAGCCCAGAATTCCGGACGGACGAAGATTGCTGCCAGGAAAAAAGGGCCAGGACAGAAAGCCATTGCTCCTTTTCTAGGGTCAATAGGGCCCCATCATTGGCACCCGAGAGCCAAAGGCTGCCGCCTTTTCCCTGGGCGCAAAGCTCGACGGCGCGGGCCACGTGCAGGTCCGGGAAAGTGCCATTTTTCAGCCCAGAATTCCGGACGGACGAAGATTGCTGCCAGGAAAAAAGGGCCAGGACAGAAAGCCATTGCTCCTTTTCTAGGGTCAATAGGGCCCCATCATTGGCACCCGAGAGCCAAAGGCTGCCGCCTTTTCCCTGGGCGCAAAGCTCGACGGCGCGGGCCACGTGCAGGTCCGGGAAAGTGCCATTTTTCAGCCCAGAATTCCGGACGGACGAAGATTGCTGCCAGGAAAAAAGGGCCAGGACAGAAAGCCATTGCTCCTTTTCTAGGGTCAATAGGGCCCCATCATTGGCACCCGAGAGCCAAAGGCTGCCGCCTTTTCCCTGGGCGCAAAGCTCGACGGCGCGGGCCACGTGCAGGTCCGGGAAAGTGCCATTTTTCAGCCCAGAATTCCGGACGGACGAAGATTGCTGCCAGGAAAAAAGGGCCAGGACAGAAAGCCATTGCTCCTTTTCTAGGGTCAATAGGGCCCCATCATTGGCACCCGAGAGCCAAAGGCTGCCGCCTTTTCCCTGGGCGCAAAGCTCGACGGCGCGGGCCACGTGCAGGTCCGGGAAAGTGCCATTTTTCAGCCCAGAATTCCGGACGGACGAAGATTGCTGCCAGGAAAAAAGGGCCAGGACAGAAAGCCATTGCTCCTTTTCTAGGGTCAATAGGGCCCCATCATTGGCACCCGAGAGCCAAAGGCTGCCGCCTTTTCCCTGGGCGCAAAGCTCGACGGCGCGGGCCACGTGCAGGTCCGGGAAAGTGCCATTTTTCAGCCCAGAATTCCGGACGGACGAAGATTGCTGCCAGGAAAAAAGGGCCAGGACAGAAAGCCATTGCTCCTTTTCTAGGGTCAATAGGGCCCCATCATTGGCACCCGAGAGCCAAAGGCTGCCGCCTTTTCCCTGGGCGCAAAGCTCGACGGCGCGGGCCACGTGCAGGTCCGGGAAAGTGCCATTTTTCAGCCCAGAATTCCGGACGGACGAAGATTGCTGCCAGGAAAAAAGGGCCAGGACAGAAAGCCATTGCTCCTTTTCTAGGGTCAATAGGGCCCCATCATTGGCACCCGAGAGCCAAAGGCTGCCGCCTTTTCCCTGGGCGCAAAGCTCGACGGCGCGGGCCACGTGCAGGTCCGGGAAAGTGCCATTTTTCAGCCCAGAATTCCGGACGGACGAAGATTGCTGCCAGGAAAAAAGGGCCAGGACAGAAAGCCATTGCTCCTTTTCTAGGGTCAATAGGGCCCCATCATTGGCACCCGAGAGCCAAAGGCTGCCGCCTTTTCCCTGGGCGCAAAGCTCGACGGCGCGGGCCACGTGCAGGTCCGGGAAAGTGCCATTTTTCAGCCCAGAATTCCGGACGGACGAAGATTGCTGCCAGGAAAAAAGGGCCAGGACAGAAAGCCATTGCTCCTTTTCTAGGGTCAATAGGGCCCCATCATTGGCACCCGAGAGCCAAAGGCTGCCGCCTTTTCCCTGGGCGCAAAGCTCGACGGCGCGGGCCACGTGCAGGTCCGGGAAAGTGCCATTTTTCAGCCCAGAATTCCGGACGGACGAAGATTGCTGCCAGGAAAAAAGGGCCAGGACAGAAAGCCATTGCTCCTTTTCTAGGGTCAATAGGGCCCCATCATTGGCACCCGAGAGCCAAAGGCTGCCGCCTTTTCCCTGGGCGCAAAGCTCGACGGCGCGGGCCACGTGCAGGTCCGGGAAAGTGCCATTTTTCAGCCCAGAATTCCGGACGGACGAAGATTGCTGCCAGGAAAAAAGGGCCAGGACAGAAAGCCATTGCTCCTTTTCTAGGGTCAATAGGGCCCCATCATTGGCACCCGAGAGCCAAAGGCTGCCGCCTTTTCCCTGGGCGCAAAGCTCGACGGCGCGGGCCACGTGCAGGTCCGGGAAAGTGCCATTTTCAGCCCAGAATTCCGGACGGACGAAGATTGCTGCCAGGAAAAAAGGGCCAGGACAGAAAGCCATTGCTCCTTTTCTAGGGTCAATAGGGCCCCATCATTGGCACCCGAGAGCCAAAGGCTGCCGCCTTTTCCCTGGGCGCAAAGCTCGACGGCGCGGGCCACGTGCAGGTCCGGGAAAGTGCCATTTTTCAGCCCAGAATTCCGGACGGACGAAGATTGCTGCCAGGAAAAAAAGGCCAGGACAGAAAGCCATTGCTCCTTTTCTAGGGTCAATAGGGCCCCATCATTGGCACCCGAGAGCCAAAGGCTGCCGCCTTTTCCCTGGGCGCAAAGCTCGACGGCGCGGGCCACGTGCAGGTCCGGGAAAGTGCCATTTTTCAGCCCAGAATTCCGGACGGACGAAGATTGCTGCCAGGAAAAAAGGGCCAGGACAGAAAGCCATTGCTCCTTTTCTAGGGTCAATAGGGCCCCATCATTGGCACCCGAGAGCCAAAGGCTGCCGCCTTTTCCCTGGGCGCAAAGCTCGACGGCGCGGGCCACGTGCAGGTCCGGGAAAGTGCCATTTTTCAGCCAGAATTCCGGACGGACGAAGATTGCTGCCAGGAAAAAAGGGCCAGGACAGAAAGCCATTGCTCCTTTTCTAGGGTCAATAGGGCCCCATCATTGGCACCCGAGAGCCAAAGGCTGCCGCCTTTTCCCTGGGCGCAAAGCTCGACGGCGCGGGCCACGTGCAGGTCCGGGAAAGTGCCATTTTTCAGCCAGAATTCCGGACGGACGAAGATTGCTGCCAGGAAAAAAGGGCCAGGACAGAAAGCCATTGCTCCTTTTCTAGGGTCAATAGGGCCCCCATCATTGGCACCCGAGAGCCAAAGGCTGCCGCCTTTTCCCTGGGCGCAAAGCTCGACGGCGCGGGCCACGTGCAGGTCCGGGAAAGTGCCATTTTTCAGCCCAGAATTCCGGACGGACGAAGATTGCTGCCAGGAAAAAAGGGCCAGGACAGAAAGCCATTGCTCCTTTTCTAGGGTCAATAGGGCCCCATCATTGGCACCTGAGAGCCAAAGGCTGCCGCCTTTTCCCTGGGCGCAAAGCTCGACGGCGCGGGCCACGTGCAGGTCCGGGAAAGTGCCATTTTTCAGCCCAGAATTCCGGACGGACGAAGATTGCTGCCAGGAAAAAAGGGCCAGGACAGAAAGCCATTGCTCCTTTTCTAGGGTCAATAGGGCCCCATCATTGGCACCCGAGAGCCAAAGGCTGCCGCCTTTTCCCTGGGCGCAAAGCTCGACGGCGCGGGCCACGTGCAGGTCCGGGAAAGTGCCATTTTTCAGCCCAGAATTCCGGACGGACGAAGATTGCTGCCAGGAAAAAAGGGCCAGGACAGAAAGCCATTGCTCCTTTTCTAGGGTCAATAGGGCCCCATCATTGGCACCCGAGAGCCAAAGGCTGCCGCCTTTTCCCTGGGCGCAAAGCTCGACGGCGCGGGCCACGTGCAGGTCCGGGAAAGTGCCATTTTTCAGCCCAGAATTCCGGACGGACGAAGATTGCTGCCAGGAAAAAAGGGCCAGGACAGAAAGCCATTGCTCCTTTTCTAGGGTCAATAGGGCCCCATCATTGGCACCCGAGAGCCAAAGGCTGCCGCCTTTTCCCTGGGCGCAAAGCTCGACGGCGCGGGCCACGTGCAGGTCCGGGAAAGTGCCATTTTTCAGCCCAGAATTCCGGACGGACGAAGATTGCTGCCAGGAAAAAAGGGCCAGGACAGAAAGCCATTGCTCCTTTTCTAGGGTCAATAGGGCCCCATCATTGGCACCCGAGAGCCAAAGGCTGCCGCCTTTTCCCTGGGCGCAAAGCTCGACGGCGCGGGCCACGTGCAGGTCCGGGAAAGTGCCATTTTTCAGCCCAGAATTCCGGACGGACGAAGATTGCTGCCAGGAAAAAAGGGCCAGGACAGAAAGCCATTGCTCCTTTTCTAGGGTCAATAGGGCCCCATCATTGGCACCCGAGAGCCAAAGGCTGCCGCCTTTTCCCTGGGCGCAAAGCTCGACGGCGCGGGCCACGTGCAGGTCCGGGAAAGTGCCATTTTTCAGCCCAGAATTCCGGACGGACGAAGATTGCTGCCAGGAAAAAAGGGCCAGGACAGAAAGCCATTGCTCCTTTTCTAGGGTCAATAGGGCCCCATCATTGGCACCCGAGAGCCAAAGGCTGCCGCCTTTTCCCTGGGCGCAAAGCTCGACGGCGCGGGCCACGTGCAGGTCCGGGAAAGTGCCATTTTTCAGCCCAGAATTCCGGACGGACGAAGATTGCTGCCAGGAAAAAAGGGCCAGGACAGAAAGCCATTGCTCCTTTTCTAGGGTCAATAGGGCCCCATCATTGGCACCCGAGAGCCAAAGGCTGCCGCCTTTTCCCTGGGCGCAAAGCTCGACGGCGCGGGCCACGTGCAGGTCCGGGAAAGTGCCATTTTTCAGCCCAGAATTCCGGACGGACGAAGATTGCTGCCAGGAAAAAAGGGCCAGGACAGAAAGCCATTGCTCCTTTTCTAGGGTCAATAGGGCCCCATCATTGGCACCCGAGAGCCAAAGGCTGCCGCCTTTTCCCTGGGCGCAAAGCTCGACGGCGCGGGCCACGTGCAGGTCCGGGAAAGTGCCATTTTTCAGCCCAGAATTCCGGACGGACGAAGATTGCTGCCAGGAAAAAAGGGCCAGGACAGAAAGCCATTGCTCCTTTTCTAGGGTCAATAGGGCCCCATCATTGGCACCCTGAGAGCCAAAGGCTGCCGCCTTTTCCCTGGGCGCAAAGCTCGACGGCGCGGGCCACGTGCAGGTCCGGGAAAGTGCCATTTTTCAGCCCAGAATTCCGGACGGACGAAGATTGCTGCCAGGAAAAAAGGGCCAGGACAGAAAGCCATTGCTCCTTTTCTAGGGTCAATAGGGCCCCATCATTGGCACCTGAGAGCCAAAGGCTGCCGCCTTTTCCCTGGGCGCAAAGCTCGACGGCGCGGGCCACGTGCAGGTCCGGGAAAGTGCCATTTTTCAGCCCAGAATTCCGGACGGACGAAGATTGCTGCCAGGAAAAAAGGGCCAGGACAGAAAGCCATTGCTCCTTTTCTAGGGTCAATAGGGCCCCATCATTGGCACCCGAGAGCCAAAGGCTGCCGCCTTTTCCCTGGGCGCAAAGCTCGACGGCGCGGGCCACGTGCAGGTCCGGGAAAGTGCCATTTTTCAGCCCAGAATTCCGGACGGACGAAGATTGCTGCCAGGAAAAAAGGGCCAGGACAGAAAGCCATTGCTCCTTTTCTAGGGTCAATAGGGCCCCATCATTGGCACCCGAGAGCCAAAGGCTGCCGCCTTTTCCCTGGGCGCAAAGCTCGACGGCGCGGGCCACGTGCAGGTCCGGGAAAGTGCCATTTTTCAGCCCAGAATTCCGGACGGACGAAGATTGCTGCCAGGAAAAAAGGGCCAGGACAGAAAGCCATTGCTCCTTTTCTAGGGTCAATAGGGCCCCATCATTGGCACCCGAGAGCCAAAGGCTGCCGCCTTTTCCCTGGGCGCAAAGCTCGACGGCGCGGGCCACGTGCAGGTCCGGGAAAGTGCCATTTTTCAGCCCAGAATTCCGGACGGACGAAGATTGCTGCCAGGAAAAAAGGGCCAGGACAGAAAGCCATTGCTCCTTTTCTAGGGTCAATAGGGCCCCATCATTGGCACCCGAGAGCCAAAGGCTGCCGCCTTTTCCCTGGCGCAAAGCTCGACGGCGCGGGCCACGTGCAGGTCCGGGAAAGTGCCATTTTTCAGCCCAGAATTCCGGACGGACGAAGATTGCTGCCAGGAAAAAAGGGCCAGGACAGAAAGCCATTGCTCCTTTTCTAGGGTCAATAGGGCCCCATCATTGGCACCCGAGAGCCAAAGGCTGCCGCCTTTTCCCTGGGCGCAAAGCTCGACGGCGCGGGCCACGTGCAGGTCCGGGAAAGTGCCATTTTTCAGCCCAGAATTCCGGACGGACGAAGATTGCTGCCAGGAAAAAAGGGCCAGGACAGAAAGCCATTGCTCCTTTTCTAGGGTCAATAGGGCCCCATCATTGGCACCCGAGAGCCAAAGGCTGCCGCCTTTTCCCTGGGCGCAAAGCTCGACGGCGCGGGCCACGTGCAGGTCCGGGAAAGTGCCATTTTTCAGCCCAGAATTCCGGACGGACGAAGATTGCTGCCAGGAAAAAAGGGCCAGGACAGAAAGCCATTGCTCCTTTTCTAGGGTCAATAGGGCCCCATCATTGGCACCCGAGAGCCAAAGGCTGCCGCCTTTTCCCTGGGCGCAAAGCTCGACGGCGCGGGCCACGTGCAGGTCCGGGAAAGTGCCATTTTTTCAGCCCAGAATTCCGGACGGACGAAGATTGCTGCCAGGAAAAAAGGGCCAGGACAGAAAGCCATTGCTCCTTTTCTAGGGTCAATAGGGCCCCATCATTGGCACCCGAGAGCCAAAGGCTGCCGCCTTTTCCCTGGGCGCAAAGCTCGACGGCGCGGGCCACGTGCAGGTCCGGGAAAGTGCCATTTTTCAGCCCAGAATTCCGGACGGACGAAGATTGCTGCCAGGAAAAAAGGGCCAGGACAGAAAGCCATTGCTCCTTTTCTAGGGTCAATAGGGCCCCATCATTGGCACCCGAGAGCCAAAGGCCTGCCGCCTTTTCCCTGGGCGCAAAGCTCGACGGCGCGGGCCACGTGCAGGTCCGGGAAAGTGCCATTTTTCAGCCCAGAATTCCGGACGGACGAAGATTGCTGCCAGGAAAAAAGGGCCAGGACAGAAAGCCATTGCTCCTTTTCTAGGGTCAATAGGGCCCCATCATTGGCACCCGAGAGCCAAAGGCTGCCGCCTTTTCCCTGGGCGCAAAGCTCGACGGCGCGGGCCACGTGCAGGTCCGGGAAAGTGCCATTTTTCAGCCCAGAATTCCGGACGGACGAAGATTGCTGCCAGGAAAAAAGGGCCAGGACAGAAAGCCATTGCTCCTTTTCTAGGGTCAATAGGGCCCCATCATTGGCACCCGAGAGCCAAAGGCTGCCGCCTTTTCCCTGGGCGCAAAGCTCGACGGCGCGGGCCACGTGCAGGTCCGGGAAAGTGCCATTTTTCAGCCCAGAATTCCGGACGGACGAAGATTGCTGCCAGGAAAAAAGGGCCAGGACAGAAAGCCATTGCTCCTTTTCTAGGGTCAATAGGGCCCCATCATTGGCACCCGAGAGCCAAAGGCTGCCGCCTTTTCCCTGGGCGCAAAGCTCGACGGCGCGGGCCACGTGCAGGTCCGGGAAAGTGCCATTTTTCAGCCCAGAATTCCGGACGGACGAAGATTGCTGCCAGGAAAAAAGGGCCAGGACAGAAAGCCATTGCTCCTTTTCTAGGGTCAATAGGGCCCCATCATTGGCACCCGAGAGCCAAAGGCTGCCGCCTTTTCCCTGGGGCGCAAAGCTCGACGGCGCGGGCCACGTGCAGGTCCGGGAAAGTGCCATTTTTCAGCCCAGAATTCCGGACGGACGAAGATTGCTGCCAGGAAAAAAGGGCCAGGACAGAAAGCCATTGCTCCTTTTCTAGGGTCAATAGGGCCCCATCATTGGCACCCGAGAGCCAAAGGCTGCCGCCTTTTCCCTGGGCGCAAAGCTCGACGGCGCGGGCCACGTGCAGGTCCGGGAAAGTGCCATTTTTCAGCCCAGAATTCCGGACGGACGAAGATTGCTGCCAGGAAAAAAGGGCCAGGACAGAAAGCCATTGCTCCTTTTCTAGGGTCAATAGGGCCCCATCATTGGCACCCGAGAGCCAAAGGCTGCCGCCTTTTCCCTGGGCGCAAAGCTCGACGGCGCGGGCCACGTGCAGGTCCGGGAAAGTGCCATTTTTCAGCCCAGAATTCCGGACGGACGAAGATTGCTGCCAGGAAAAAAGGGCCAGGACAGAAAGCCATTGCTCCTTTTCTAGGGTCAATAGGGCCCCATCATTGGCACCCGAGAGCCAAAGGCTGCCGCCTTTTCCCTGGGCGCAAAGCTCGACGGCGCGGGCCACGTGCAGGTCCGGGAAAGGTGCCATTTTTCAGCCCAGAATTCCGGACGGACGAAGATTGCTGCCAGGAAAAAAGGGCCAGGACAGAAAGCCATTGCTCCTTTTCTAGGGTCAATAGGGCCCCATCATTGGCACCTGAGAGCCAAAGGCTGCCGCCTTTTCCCTGGGCGCAAAGCTCGACGGCGCGGGCCACGTGCAGGTCCGGGAAAGTGCCATTTTTCAGCCCAGAATTCCGGACGGACGAAGATTGCTGCCAGGAAAAAAGGGCCAGGACAGAAAGCCATTGCTCCTTTTCTAGGGTCAATAGGGCCCCATCATTGGCACCCGAGAGCCAAAGGCTGCCGCCTTTTCCCTGGCGCAAAGCTCGACGGCGCGGGCCACGTGCAGGTCCGGGAAAGTGCCATTTTTCAGCCCAGAATTCCGGACGGACGAAGATTGCTGCCAGGAAAAAAGGGCCAGGACAGAAAGCCATTGCTCCTTTTCTAGGGTCAATAGGGCCCCATCATTGGCACCTGAGAGCCAAAGGCTGCCGCCTTTTCCCTGGGCGCAAAGCTCGACGGCGCGGGCCACGTGCAGGTCCGGGAAAGTGCCATTTTTCAGCCCAGAATTCGGACGGACGAAGATTGCTGCCAGGAAAAAAGGGCCAGGACAGAAAGCCATTGCTCCTTTTCTAGGGTCAATAGGGCCCCATCATTGGCACCTGAGAGCCAAAGGCTGCCGCCTTTTCCCTGGGCGCAAAGCTCGACGGCGCGGGCCACGTGCAGGTCCGGGAAAGTGCCATTTTTCAGCCCAGAATTCCGGACGGACGAAGATTGCTGCCAGGAAAAAAGGGCCAGGACAGAAAGCCATTGCTCCTTTTCTAGGGTCAATAGGGCCCCATCATTGGCACCGAGAGCCAAAGGCTGCCGCCTTTTCCCTGGGCGCAAAGCTCGACGGCGCGGGCCACGTGCAGGTCCGGGAAAGTGCCATTTTTCAGCCCAGAATTCCGGACGGACGAAGATTGCTGCCAGGAAAAAAGGGCCAGGACAGAAAGCCATTGCTCCTTTTCTAGGGTCAATAGGGCCCCATCATTGGCACCGAGAGCCAAAGGGCTGCCGCCTTTTCCCTGGGCGCAAAGCTCGACGGCGCGGGCCACGTGCAGGTCGGGAAAGTGCCATTTTTCAGCCCAGAATTCCGGACGGACGAAGATTGCTGCCAGGAAAAAAGGGCCAGGACAGAAAGCCATTGCTCCTTTTCTAGGGTCAATAGGGCCCCATCATTGGCACCTGAGAGCCAAAGGCTGCCGCCTTTTCCCTGGGCGCAAAGCTCGACGGCGCGGGCCACGTGCAGGTCCGGGAAAGTGCCATTTTTCAGCCCAGAATTCCGGACGGACGAAGATTGCTGCTAGGAAAAAAGGGCCAGGACAGAAAGCCATTGCTCCTTTTCTAGGGTCAATAGGGCCCCATCATTGGCACCCGAGAGCCAAAGGCTGCCGCCTTTTCCCTGGGCGCAAAGCTCGACGGCGCGGGCCACGTGCAGGTCCGGGAAAGTGCCATTTTCAGCCCAGAATTCCGGGACGGGACGAAGATTGCTGCCAAGGAAAAAAGGGCCAGGACAGAA